>NC_141873.1:477844754-477996269 GCF_056163025.1 Triticum urartu | reverse complement strand
TGCTGAACAGAATATTTCAAGCGGCAGGCCGATGCTGAACAAAGTTGGTTGTCCTCCAAATAATTGTTGTTTATATGATCTTTTTGGTCGATTGGGTTTCCTAAGCTTATGCCTGGTAGTGTTAAGGAAATAGCTATTGCTCACTCACGAAGCAATGATCATATAACATCTATGTTGCTCTGCATATTTTCTACCCACCAGTTTTTCTCCTTAATGCTAGCTAAGATATTTCTGTGCCATGCCTGTTTTAGAAACAAAAAAATTTGACCATATACCTTCGTATGGAAATAGACCATGCTCTTGATACCTCAGGTAATATGCTACATATGCATCAGTGCAAACAAAATCCAACATATGCATGGCTGATATATTCTATAAGTCGGTCCCATCGAGGATTTTTTTTCATGGTTGAATTAATTACGTTTTAAACAGATGCATATAAATTGTTCCCTTTTCTATCGTGTTTTGTTATAACTCGTTCCCTTTTCTATTGTACTCCCTCCGTCCATCTATATAGGGCCTAATGTGTTTTTTAAGACCGCCTTTGACTATTGACAAGATTAATAGTACATGACATGCACAATGTAAAAAATATATCATTGAAAGCTCCTTTCACACACGAATTTAACGATGTGCTTTGTGTAAGTTGCATGTCATATATTATTACTTTAATATTTGATCAAAATTAGCCTTGAAAAACGCATTAGGCCCTATATAGATGGAAGGAGGGAGTATATAATATAGAGAACCATGGGTATACTCTTGAGTAGCTGTTTCTACATTTAATGCTCTCAGAAAAGATAATGCACTATTATGACACTTCCGTGTCTTTTTATGTGGGTGAACAGTTACTCTTTAAGAGAAGCATCTTATTTCCTTCCTAAATCAAGAAAGGCTTTTGCATCAATACGAGCTAAATTACTATGTTCTTGACAGGCAGAACACCTCTGTTTCTTGCGGTAGTTTGTTATCGTGCGGGTATTGCCAAATATCTTCTTGATCATGGTGCCAATCCAAACATATTCAACAGCAATGGGCTCTCCCCTTTACACCAAGCCACAGTATCAGGTCTATTTCTATGAATACATATGCCTCTGTTTTGCATTTGTGCGCTGCAATGTTTCTTCATGGCTTTGCAATTTCTAAGTTGTACTATGGTGTGGCTTAGTGTTGTACTATGCTATGATCTATTTTTCTTTATTTCGTATGGTAACAAATATAAACCTCTAGCCACACGACGTATTGCATTTGATTGTCCACTGAACAAGTCGTTACTTTTCAGAAGAAAAATCTTGTCCCAAGAAATACCTATTCTCTGCTGTAATAAATCCGTGAGTTCGTTTTCTTTCAGAATGAGAATATAGCAGAAATACCTATTCTCTTATCCAGCAAGTTTGTGCATCTTTTTTCAGGAGCTTGTGAAACTGTTAAACAACTGATTGCTCACGGAGCCTATATCGACCTGGTAGCTTATATCGACTAGGTAGATTTTTGTGGGACACCACTTCATTGTGCTGCTACTAAAGGGCATGATGACATTATGAAGATTTTATTGGACCATAATGCATATGTAAGTTTATAAGTGCATACGTTTCTGCCTTGAGTTTCGCATATTGGATAGGTGAATGTACATGGTAAACTTTAATTGTTCTTGTGTTCTGCTAAAGAAAAGTCATTAGCTATTTTTCTCATCCTCTATTAACATACTCCCTCCATCCCGTAATATAAGATCATTTTCCAACCTTCTATCAATGAAATGATACGCAAGCCTTTTGCGTGGGACGGAGGAAGTATGTTTCTACTTGTTAAGCTCAAATGTGTGTCATTTTGTACTCTTTTTTTGTGAATACGCAAAAGGCTTGCATATCATTTCATTGATAGAAGGAGTTTAGGAGAAGTACAGGGGGAGTGAGCATCGCGGACCGCGTACACAAAAGGGCACGTCCACAGATGCTCGAGCAGAAGATGTTGCGGTGTTCAGCCTAGAAGCTCAAAATGCTAACTCTCTGGAATAACTATGTTGATCCCTTTGGCGCCGGCCTTGGCCCATAGGCGTATGTCATCCTTAATGTCATGCACTAGGCGGGAGATGGAGGGTTGCAACGAGTCTAAGAAGCAATTATTCTAGTGTTTCCAAATCGACCAGGTCGTGGGAAGCATGAGGGATGTGGTACCTTGGTGAAGAGCAGAAGGTACAGTGTCGAGGGAGGTCGCACCAATCCGGGAAAGGCGTTGCCGGGTTGGGCACGGTGGCAGTTGAGCGGCGCCAGGGGAGGATCTCATACCAGATTGTGCGCGGGAAGGGGCAGCCAACCATGAGGTGTCATTTTGTATTAGAGAGAACGTCAAGATGACGCAAAGTACAAGCAAAGGCTGAAAGGCCAAATCTAGCAAAACGAAAATCTAGCAAAAAAACCTATGGCCTAGCTAACAAAAACCCACCAAATAAGTAAACAACGGTGCCTACAGTGGATCAAAACGGCGGCAACATTAGGAGAACTTGCGTGCCGCAACAGGATCACACCTTGGCCTTGCCTCCTTCCAAAGGCTAGGCTCATGGAGAATGGAATCCACCAGTTCTTGGCAATTCAGCCTCTATTCTCAAACCCGCTGACATTGGGAAGCAACCAAATCTTCCACATTGTTAAAATCATGCCATCATAACTCTTGAACAGCTAACTCTTGACATCTTGGTTATATTTTTCTTCTTCTCCTGGTTCAGATCATGCCATCATAACAAGTGTTGAGGTCCTTTGTTAGCTTATTTTTAAATAAACACCTTGCCTAGCTCTTAAGATCGTGTTGTTGCAGCGCTCAGGAAAACAAATTTACCTTACTATACTGTTAAATATGTTTCCTTGCATTAGTAATAGTTCTGTTGTCAATGCATGCAATGTTCTACTAATGTTGTTGTCACCATTGGTCCCTTCAGTGTCGATACATTAAAAATAAACTTTGCTGATGCAATTGCCTTTTTACATATTTGGTACAATATAACTTTGTCTATCCACCTAAAATATCAAGGTTTAATCAGATGCTAGTAAGCCATGAAATTTCTTGGACCAGTAAGCTGTGCTCATGTATTTTATAATGCCTTGAAACATGTTTGATTCTAGTGATCTCTATGTATACATTTTGCCGTTATCACTTTATTATCATTTTAACTATAGAAGCTGATATCTTGTTTCTTACCAGTGCAACAAATTGGTAAATGGCAAGACACACTAGTGCAGAACCGGGCAATAGCACCGGTTCGTAAGGCCCTTTAGTGCCGGTTCGGTAACCGGCACTAAAGTGTGGGCACTAAAGCCCCCCCCCCTTAGTACCGGTTCAGCACGAACCGGTGCTAAAGGGCAACCACGTGGCACGAGGCAGCTCCGGGGGCGCGTAGGACATTAGTACCGGTTGGTAACACCAACCGGTACTAAATGTTTGGGTGTGTTTTGGTTTTATTTTTATTTTTACTTTAATTTTATGTTTTCAATTTAATTTAGTGATTGTTTTACATTATAATGAGTTGTTAAATCATTAGGTGAAAGTACCGCAGATTAGTTTGACTGGATGCATGTGGATCCTAGCTAAGTCATCAAGTATATGCCATATCCATATTATATATACTTGATCACCTAATTAAGTGATCGAGGTAATATGGATATGGCATATACTTGATCACTTAGCTAGAATCCATCTAGTTGAAACTAATATGCGGTTTCTTTCATAAATGATATAATAACTCATTATCATCATCATCATATTAATATAAAAATTCTTGCATCATATATATCATCACCAACAACAGTTTTCATAGCTAGCTAAAAATCATCATATAATAGTCATCTCATTACCACTACTTAATCATCATATAGTCATTACCGCTATATAATGACCACCAACACTAGCTTAAAAAAGAAACATTCACTTGTACTAGAAGTAAAGATATCATCGAGTTCAACATGGTAATGATATTATAAGCGTTCATAACACCACAAAAGCAAATCACTCTTTGAGATTAAGTTCAGGACGAAGAATACGGACATGAGAGGACAAGTACTAAGAGCATGAACTAGCTAATCACTCATGCTGCTCTCTTTTATGTAAAATAACATAGAACATGTATAGCTTTCCTGATTCATCATATTGGAGCATGCAGATAAACCTGTCTCCTAATCGTGGGTTGCGCTTCTGGTTGCTGCCCCTAGTACTTCTCTGCGATTGTTCACAATTTTGCTCCAGTCTTTTACTATTAAGCATTCCTCGCTATTAGAAATCCTGAATGCACTAAAGTGCATTGTAGGATATCTTAGCCGTAAGCTAACAATATTCATGGTACCTTTAGTCTCGATCCAATCAGGCACAACATTCATCGGGAGTCCCTGTTGAAGAACATCGTATAGTAACATACTTAGCAATGAAGTTTAGCTTAAAAAATAATGTATGCAAAAGATGCACTCAGGAGAAATAGTAGAAATCTTACCATCTTTCCTAAATATATGTGACCGTAGTTCAGTACGAACACTATTGGTCACACGTTTTGAGTACTAACATTTCTAAGTGCAGGAAAAAAATTGTCTTGACAGCATCAAGATCCTCAAGCCATGAAACATAATGACTTGTCTCCTCGCAGTTTAGTTCAGCCCCGGGACAGTGGACGGTCCTGTCTACCAAGCGCCGGACATGTTTGCTTGATTGGAAATAAGCTGTCAATATAAATTACTTGTCAACTCTTTTTGAATAAACAATATCGAAGACATAAATATGATTGAGAAACTCACATAATGGTAGAACTGGAGGCGTCTGCACATCGACACAGATGTCTCTATTACCTTCAATATCATCTTCCGGACGAATATCGAAAGATGATAACCATATCAGGCTCAAATACATAAGCCTTGCATAGTGCTTGCCAAGTTTTGCATTCAAAATAGGTGTATGTGTCTGCATTGTATAATTTGACGTTGAAGGTATAACCATGCTCGGTCTTCAAGTAAACTTTTTTTTACCTCCATAATTTTGTTAGGACTGAAACCTATCTTATGCAAGACAAAAATTCTTGCATAGCAGGGGATACGCTAATAGAATAGTGAAAAAATTAAAATTAAAAGTTGAAGCAAATGAAGCATAAGTCATGTTTAATTATGAAAAAAGACTTGTCGTTCTGACTTATTGTATCCACTTCGAAGTTCTCATCTAGCTTGATGTTGAAGCGCCTATCATCAATTAGAAAATTTATGCCGCATAGGCCGCGCTGGTCTTCGCAATATTCGCACATAATGAAATCGTATTCGTCGTCAGACGACATTCCTATGTTCATAGGTGAAACATTAAACACTTATTAGTTCTATTAATTCAACTAATTCAACTAGTTCTGTTAATTCAACTAGTTCAACTAATTAATTCAACTAAGCACTTACGAAAAATATATGTAAATAAAGTAGCTCAACTAATTCAACTAACTAGTTCAACTAATTAATTCAAGTAATTCAACTAAACTAGTTTTATTAATTTTCTTACTAAAAATAAGGTAGCTAGTTCTGTATAGTAAATGTTAATTAGATAATCAAATCTCATATAACTAAATTAAATATATATCTAACATATAATTTATATCTAATTCATCTAATATTTGACATTAATATCTAACATATGTTCACATATAGGTGAAACATTAACAATTTGACATGCATTAATCTAAAAAACAGAAACAGAAAATAAGTAAAAAAATATGTGTGTGTGTGCGCGCGCGTGCGTGTATGTGCTTGTGTGTGTGTGTGTACGATCGAGGGCGGCGGCGGGGGCGATACGGCAACGACGGGGGCGGCGGGGGCGACGGCGAGCGGCGAGGGCGGCGGCGACGACGTACGGCGCGCGGCGGGGGCGGCGAGCGGTGGGGCGGCGCGAGACGGCGACGACGGGCGGCGGGGGCGACGGCGAGCGGCGGGGGCGGCGACGACGACGTATGGTGCGCGGCGGGGATGGCGACGACGGGCGACGAGGGCGGCGCGCGATGGGCGACGGCGCGGCGGCGGCGACGATGATATCGGGCGATGAAGCTAGTTGGATAGAAGACGGGTGGCGCGCGGATGAAAACTGGATTTTTCCTAAGTGCCATATATATAGGAGGGACCTTTAGTACCGGTTGGTGGCTCCAACCGGTACTAAAGGCCAATTTTGGCCAGGTCAAGAGACGGGAAGCGGACCCCTTTAGTACCGGTTTGTGGCTCCAACCGGTACTAAAGGCCCCCCATTAGTACCGGTTGGAGCCACGAACCGGTACTAAAGGTGTTGCGCTGCCACCCGCGGTGCACAATGTTTAGTCCCACCTCGCCGAGCGAAGGGCAGCTGCACTGGTTTATAAACCCAGCCGCGGCTGCTCCTTCGAACTCCTCTATATAGAAGGCTTCTCGGCCTAACTATGGCGCGCTGCCATGTGAGTCTGCCGGACCTTCTGGGCCTGAATTTGCACACCCTAGGTCTGGTAGGCCCACTGGACAGCGCCCCAACAATTTTTTTATAGTTTTTTCTTTTTTGCATTATTTATTTTCTTCTATTTATTTTTGAGTAATTTTTATATAGTTTTTTTCTTTTCTGCATTATTTATTTTCTTCTATTTATTTTTGAGTAATTTTTATATAGTTTTTTTTCTTTTTTGCTTTATTTATTTTCTTCTATTTATTTCTGAGTAATTTTTTTCTGTATTTAGTTTCTTTGTGACCCTCTCTACTCTTTCACACATGCTATGTAGGTGAAATGATGATACCATGGCAAGTTTCAACATTTTCAGAGTTCATTTTGTAGTGATTTTCAATTTCACGATCATTTAGCTCTCTAAACAATTCGGTAAATGACTGAAAAACAGCAAATGATGTCAGAACGTGTTGGAAATTGATAATGTCGCTTTGAATGTTGCATAATGAACACAAAAGAAGTCGGGATTTCAAATAAGTATAAAAACATTGAAGTGTCCGTGTACTCAGATAAGTTCTCGTCCGAAACCCTGATACTCCGAAAGACATTGTCAAGTTTGTACACGAAGTGCGTCCAGTTTTGGCCGTGACCCTCTCTACTCTTTCGCACATGCTATGCAGGTGAAATGATGATACCATGGTAAGTTTCAACATTTTCAGAGTTCATTTTGTAGTGATTTTCAATTTCACGGTCATTTAGCTCTCTAAACAATTCGGTAAATGACTGAAAAACAGCAAATGATGTCAGAACGTGTTGGAAATTGATAACGCCGCTTTGAATGCTGCGTACTGAACGCAAAAGAAGTCGGGATTTTAAATAAGTATAAACAACATTGAAGTGCCCGTGTAACAGATGAGTTCTTGTCCAAAACTCTGATACTCCGAAAGACATTGTCCGGTTTGTACACGAAGTGCGTCCAGTTTTTGCAGTGACCCTCTCTACTCTTTCGCACATGCGATGCGGGTGAAATGATAATACCATGGCAAGTTTCAACATTTTCAGAGTTCATTTTGTAGTGATTTTCAATTTCACGGTCATTTAGCTATCTAAACAATTCGGTAAATGACTGAAAAATAGCAAATGATGTCAGAACGTGTTGGAAATTGATGACGCCGTTTGAATGCTGCATACTGAACGCAAAAGAAGTCGGGATTTCAAATAAGTTTAAAAAACATTGAAGTTCCCGTGTAACAGATGAGTTTTCGTCCGAAATCCTGATACTCCGAAAGACATTGTCCAGTTTGTACACGAAGTGCGTCCAATTTTTGCCGTGACCCTCTCTACTCTTTCGCACATGCTATGCGAGTGAAATGATGATACCATGGAAAGTTTCAATATTTTCATAGTTCATTTTGTAATGATTTTCAATTTCACGGTCATTTAGCTTTCTAAATAATTCGGTAAATGATTGAAAAACAACAAATGATGTCAGAACGTGTTGCAAATTGATGACGCCGCTTTGAATGCCGCGTACTGAACGCAAAAGAAGTTGGGATTTCAAATAAGTTTAAAAAACATTGAAGTGCCCATGTAACAGATGAGTTCTCGTCCGAAACCCTGATACTCCGAAAGACATAGTTCAGTTTGTACACGAAGTGCGTCCAGTTTTTGCCGTGACCCTTTCTACTCTTTCGCACATGCTATGTGGGTAAAATGATGATACCATGGCAAGTTTCAACATTTTCATAGTTCATTTTATAGTGATTTTCAATTTCACGGTCGTTTAGCTCTCTGAACAAATCGGTAAATGACTAAAAAACAGCAAATGATGTCAGAACGTGTTGGAAATTGATGACGTCGCTTTGGATGCTGCATACTGAATGCAAAAAATTTCTGGAGTTCAAATAAGTTTAAAATACATTGAAGTGCCCGTGTAACAGATGAGTTCTTGTCTGAAACCCTGATACTCCGGAAGACATTGTCCAGTTTGTACACGAAGTGCGTCCAGTTTTTGCCGTGACCCTCTCTACTCTTTCGCACATGCTATGCGGGTGAAATAATGATACCATGCCAACTTTCAACATTTTCAGAGTTCATTTTGTAGTGATTTTCAATTTCACGGTCATTTAGCTCTCTAACAAATCGGTAAATGATTGGAAAACAGCAAATGATGTCAGAACATGTTGGAAATTGATGACGTCGCTTTGAATGCTGCATACTGAACACAAAAAGTCCGGAGTTCAAATAAGTTATTAAAAATAAAAAAGAGGTGCAATGCTGGTTAATTAGTTTCAAGCCTTTCGGAATAGTGTAGGCTGCACTGCACATAGCTCCGTGCAATCTATGCTATTCCGAAAGACTTGAAGCTAAGCAATGTGCAGGTGAGTATTGCGCCTCTCCTTCATCGTCTCTGCACTCACGGCTTATAAACCGCTCATACTGCCTCTTTCTTGGTGAGGTGGGACTAAAAATCAGCTTACTAAGAAACTCTAGTACCGGTTCATGCCATGAACCGGTACTAAAGGTCTTCGTGGGGCCCCAGCCTGACCACAGCCTGACACAGCCTCATTAGTACCGGTTCGTGGCATGAACCGATACTAAAAGTTGCCCATGAACCGGTACTAATGATGTCCGCCCGCCTAGCCGTTGGAACCGGCACTAATGGACACATTAGTGCCGCCTCAAATTCAAACCGGCACTAATGTGCTTCATATTTGACCCTTTTTCTACTAGTGACACCTCTAATTGCAGCTATAGATGCCGCCTCAAGGAACTGTATGGTTCTCCTGATTGAGGTATTGTACCTTCGTCTTAGCCTTGTCAAGTTCTTCAATTTTGATGAGTCCAGTTTCTATGTAATGACAAAAAAAATTCTCACTGAAGATGAGAACTTTCAACATCCTATGCTGGCCTTTTTTTTGAGTTACGTCCTATGCTGGCCTTTGTTTTGTGCACAATGACAATTTGTTCCACTTGAAGTAGACACTTTATTAACCATTTATTTTTTGAATTTGTGGTCAACGTGGTTACCACAAGTATGATGACAGTGAACTCAACCAGATGAACTAGTTGAAAATTAGTGCTGAACTGGTAACACTATGGTTGCTATTTATACCTGAAAGTGGAGAAATTTGAAATGCTACCCTGTAAATCTTTATTACTGACTTACCCAGGTTATCTTAAGGACATACATTTAACATCTGTTTCTGTGATAGGCTGGTGCTGATCGCATGGGAGCTTTAACCTATGCTATGGAAAATATCCATTCTGAAGAACTTGTTTCAAGTGACTTCGTCAATTACATTATGGAGGATGTTCCTGCCAACCGTTTTGTTCCTGATGAAGTAAGATTTACCTCTTTGACATTAAATGCTGGTTGAGTTCTGTTTTTCTAGAGTTCTAGTAAGCCCTGCGACATGGTGTACACACGCAATGTTTTTTAGAACCCTAGCAAGTTGCAATCCTCACATAAACTTTAGGAATTCTAGGGAGAACAGAAAACGCTCTTCTCTCAACTTTTTTTAGTATAATGGAAGCTTTTATTACCCCTTGCCTCTGCATCATAGATGCATATGCGTATATCTTAACTTATTACAATTTTTATTATAAAGTAGGTAGATATTGGCCTCATCTGAAAGTGGGCGACACCAACAACATCACGAAAACCAAAAAGCGGAAAGAGCAAACAATACGTGTTTTTTCTAAGGGATGTAGTGTTTGTTTAAGGAACTGGTTAGCCACTCCAGCCTCTTGGTGCCAACCTCCATTCGCTCCTTGTGCTGTGACCATTGTAGGACAACCAGCCGACCACAAAGCAGGGTTCTAAAACTTGCTGGGGGTGATCAACCTTGCCACGGCAATTTGGCAACAAACTGCATGTTTACTAAGCCATCTAGCCTGGCAAATGTGGTGTTAGGCAGAGATGTTGAGCTACTTAGGCACAGCCACACCACTGTTCCAAGCAACGATTATAGGTCAAAATTCTGAACGAGCAAGTTGTTGGCTAATGATTTGGTACAAACGATTATAGGTCAAAATACCTACTCCAGTATTTCTAGAGACAATGGCTCGGGAATGCGTCAATATTAATTACAAGGGCTCGGCAATGAGTATTCTGTTCTTGCTACCAGACAAGACAGAAAAGAGAAGTTGCCATTTATTATCAAAGTTGCCTTTCCAAGTATTTTCAGAACAATATGTCTCAAATGCAAGACAATTTCGTGTTACTTGAATTAAATAACTGTTAAGTAATATCAATTCAAGATTTAATACCATTTTGCGCAAGAATATACAAGGAAATTTTATCTATGTTATGTAGTATAAGTTTGAAGTTTAGAAATCAGTACCATCTTGCCAGTTATTACCGATGAAAATGTGACTTTCCTGGTGGGTAAGGGTGGAAACTGGTATGGTTATCTGTATATGTTAGCAAAAAGATTTTTGTATAAACGAGATCCATATTTCCATACCTTTACGTCACAATTTTAAATATGTTCGTTAAAATCTATCTATTCTTGTGCATCTGAACTCTTCATAAATTTCAATATCTTGATGATTCAGGATGAGCCTGAGTCTAAAAGGAAAGTTAAAGCGGAAGGCTTTAAGAAACTTGCAGACTGTAGTTTCAAGCAGGAGGATTATCTTAGTGCAGCAAAATCCTACACTGTGGTATATTAAAGCAACATATACTTTCCCATATTTCATCTTATATTTGTCCTTTCCCATATTTCATCTTGTCCAATATCATAATTGATTGTGTACCTCTTTTTTCAAGCTCTATGCCTTAAGCAGACATGGTTCCTGGATTTACTTTTGATCATAAATATTCTTTTGGAAAAACTTATCTAACTACCCAAATTTTCACACTGAAGACTGAACTAGGTAGTTGTTTTCAATGATTTTGAATCTAGTGTGGCAAGGTCCATATCCGTAGGGTCGGCAGCTATTAGACAGTGCTGATTTTGTTACAAATCATAGGGAGAATTGAGACAATAATGTGCTTCCCAAGTCATAAACATGACAAGGGAAGATTATCATAGTGTGCTAATCTAATGATGCTGAATTTGTTTGAGCATAAATTCAGTGTTTTGTTTACAACTCAATTGCCATATACTCGTATAAAACTGTTGTTTATGAGTTACTGCTATCTGCACTGGTCAAGAGTCAAGACATCGTGTATAAGGAATGGGTGAAGAGATAAAAAGCATCATGATATTCATTTGTAGGAAGACACGTGGAATTATAAATATAAGTACCTTTTTTATTCATGTTGGGCATGGTGGTAACTGTATGTTGAGTGCCTTGTTTTCATTGTTGCTCATTCTTGCTTTAGTCAAGTAATCATCTATACTATTTCAGATCTCTTTCCAGCCATGTGCATGCTGATTTGCTACCTCGTTGTTCACAAATTCTGAACAGTTTATTTATTTATTTATTTTATGGTCACTATTGATTTGAGTTGTTGGCTGTAGGCAATAAGGTTTGATCCCAACAATGCAACATTGTACTCAAACAGGAGCCTTTGTCGGCTTCGCATGGGCGAGGGGGACAAGGCTTTGTTGGATGCTAACAAATGCAGAAAATTGCGGCCTGACTGGCCAAAAGCCTGTTACCGGCAGGGTGCAGCTCTGATGTTGCTCAAGGTTACATAGAAGATACTGACGGATGTTTTTCCTTCTTTGTCAGTTTGTCTGCTAAATCTTTTTGACCATTGACTAGTGGTTTACCATCAGGATTACAAGGGTGCACGCGAACATTTCTCGGATGGACTCAAGTTGGACCCGGCCAACACTGAGATGGAGGACGCATTACGGTATCCCATCTGCCTAACTGTTTTTTTTCGTTTGGGCAGAACCTTCATTGGTTACATTATGAATTTTTAAGATGTCCTTTCGTTATTGGTGGTTAACTAGACGTGTACTGAACTCCATGTTTCAGCCCATCTTATCGTTAGTTACAGACTTATATATAGTGTTATTCATTTTTTTTAGGTTTTACTGTATTGGTCACTTAACTATGCCGTAGATAACAACCTGTCTTTACCTTAAGAAATTGGGGATGTGTTAATTAAGCTCTGTCTATTTTCAGTTCCTGTATATGACCTTAGATTATTGCTCTTTTTTTTGTTGTTTTTATCAAAAGAAATATGCCTGGCCTTTTCTTGTCCACATTTTTATTGTGCATTTGCTCCAAAAGTGTTACTAGTTGCAATACGCAGGAAAGCTCATGATGCCATGAAAGATGTCTCGCAGCCCCAAGGTAGGGCAACTGTCCGAGTGTTGCAGGGAGGAGTTCTGGATCTGGTCTCTAGTCGGGTTTTCATTGAGCTTTTCACCTTTTGAGCTGCCTGTCGTTGAGTGTCTCGCCTTTTGCTTAAAGACTTTCAATTCCTGAACTAAGTAATCTGTTGAATTCCTGAACCAAGTAGTCTGTTGGGATATCAAGTAATCTGATGGGAATCAAGTAATTCTGTCATGCTTGCATGCATAAATATCTAGTTGATGTTCTTTGATTTATATTGCCTTTCATCTCTCTTATCTCACGGTCTGGGTGTAGTAAGAGCATCTCTAAACCATCCAAAAAATCACTTGACTGCAAAAAAAAACAGCCTTCGGCGTTACACCGACCTATCCCCTAAAATATCAGGAATGGAGCTCCCAGTAATCATCTTCTCTCCCCATTATTAGGGGGATTTTGCACACAGCAAAAAAAATCAAAAAAAAAATAGGTGGGGGGGGGGGGGGGGATCTTTCCATCTACAACCACTACCTAGATCCAGGCTCAGCCGATGCACATCCAGCCTTCTCACGTGAGATTTGCTGCCTAGATCCACACTCATCCCCATCTCACACCATGGCAATTATTTCATGTACCTGCCATTCAAATTTGAATTATATTCATTAAAGGCCTATATATGCATTTACTATTTTAAGTTCAACAAGCAAACTCGTGAAATTTCAAATTTTGACATGATACATATAATTGTGTGAAAAAATTAAAGGCCAACCGAAGAAGTAGGAGTCGTTTCACATCCAAACCTACCTTGTTTCGTCTCAAAACCTAATTTCTTCCTCGAAGATGGTCTGGTTTGTAAGCAGTCCATGTTACAACATTTGTGAAGCATTCTCAAAATTTTACCGAAGCCTTTAGTAGACATATCATGACACAATGCCAAACTCTTGGGATTTCTGTGCTTCATTTGATTTTATTAGAATAAAAAAGCAACTGGTGTATGGGACAAAGCCCTTTTCTTGCCGGCATTTTACACGGGGGGTGCAAGGTGTAGAGCCCCAGTAATTTAGTAAATAATAGTGAAAATAACAAAAGAAATAACAGTAGCGGGTACCCGGGCCACTTGTACTTCGGTCAATCATGCGTGGTCGAAATATTGTGTTCTGATTGGTTGATATCGGCATCCCAGATCGCCTTGGTCTACTCCTTCTCTTCTCCTCCTCTTTTCTCCTAATGCAGCAACGCATCCCGAAATAGGCTTTCACCCCACTATATAGATATAGCAACCACTCGATACAACAATGAGTACAATGCTGGGGCAAACAACACAAGCATGCCCAGAAGAAACAAAAGAGAAAGAAGAGAGAAAATAATGTCAGCAACATCGGATCAATGAAAACGATGATGACCCGCAATCGCTGCGCCCACTGGAGAGTTACCGCCTCACTCCTAGCACCTTGAACCTCCGCATACCAAGCAACACCTTCAGGAAGGAACACGACGACGATGTTGCTGCTCGAAAAAAATCCTAGGGTTTCCCCCGGTATGCAGAAGGCGTGGGGAAGGGGAATACCCGACGCCCTTTGGGAAGGAACGGCTGTGCCCAAGGGCGTCACCGCATCGGTGCCAGCAAGCCAACGGGGAGTTCTCCCATCCGCCAAACACCCACATCCCTGAATGGTCCAACGCGCTCCATCAATCATGTCGCCCACCAGCATGCGCCACCGCGGTCTTGTCATCATCACTGCCGCTGCACTATGGTCAACGAAGCGAGACCGACGAAGCTGAGAGGGAGCAGCCGGGAATGAGGAGCGACAGCGTCAGCAGCCATGCGGGAGGGGACAACCTCCACCGCCCTCGGCGGTCACCGATCGGACGCAGCAATAGGAGCACACCAGGCCCTCTAGTCCTGGCTGAGCCCGAAAGGGGCTCGTGAAGCTCCCATCTGAAGGAAATATGCGCTAGAGGCAATAATAAAGTTGTTATTTATATTTCCTTATATCATGATAAATGCTTATTATTCATGCTAGAATTGTATTAACCGGAAACTTGATACATGTGTGAATACATAGACAAAACACAGTGTCCCTAGTATGCCTCTACTAGACTAGCTCGTTAATCAAAGATGGTTAAGTTTCCTAACCATAGACATGTGTTGTCATTTGATGAACGGGATCACATCATTAGGAGAATGATGTGATGGACAAGACCCATCTGTTAGCTTAGCATAATGATCGTTAAGTTTTATTACTATTGCTTTCTTCATGACTTATACATATTCCTTTGACTATGAGATTATGCAACTCCCGAATACCGAGGAATACCTTGTGTGCTATAAAACTTCACAACGTAACTGGGTGATTATAAAGATTCTCTACAGGTATCTATGAAGGTGTTTGTTGGGTTGGCATAGATCAAGATTAGGATTTGTCACTCCAAGTATCAGAGAGGTGTCTCTGGGCCCTCTCGGTAATGCACATCATGATAAGCCTTGAAAGCAATGTGACTGACGAGTTAGTTGCCGGATGATGCATTACGGAACGAGTAAGAGACTTATCAGTAACGAGATTGAACTAGGTATTAAGATACCGACGATCGAATCTCGGGCAAGTAACATAGCGATGACAAAGGGAATGACGTGTGTTGTCATTACGGTTTGACCGATAAAGATCTTCGTAGAATATGTAGGAACCAATATGAGCATCCAGGTTCCGCTATTGGTTATTGACTAGAGAGGTGTCTTGGTCATGTCTACATAGTTCTCAAACCCATAGGGTCCGCACGCTTAACGTTCGATGACGCTTTGTATTATATGAGTTATGTGATTTGGTGACTGAATATTGTTTGGAGTCCCGGCTGAGATCACGGAGATGACGAGGAGTCTTGAAATGGTCGAGAGGTAAAGATTTATATATTGGATGATAGTATTCGAACACCGGAAGTGTTTCGGAATGTATCAGGTACATATCGGATTATCTGGGGGGTTACCGGAACCCCCCCCCCCCCTGGGGGGGGGAGAAGATATGGGCCATAGGAGGGAGGCAAGCCAGCCCACAAGGGGTGCCCCCCAAGGGAGGAGTCCAAATTGGACTAGGGGAGGGGCGGCGCCCCCCTTTCCTTTTCCTCCTCTCTCTCCTTCCCCCTTTCCCCTTCCGGTAAAAGGAAAGGGGGGGGGGTGAATCCTACTAGGAGCCCAAGTAGGACTCCCCTACTTGGGGCGCGCCTAGGGCCGACCTCCTCCCCTCTTCCTCCTTTATATACGGGGGTGGGGTGCCTTTAACACACATCAATTGTTCCAAACCGTGTGAGACGCCCCCCTCCATAGTTTACGCCTCCGGTCATATTCACGTAGTGCTTAGATGAAGCCCTACGCGGATCACTTCACCATCACCGTCACCACGCCGCCGTGCTGACGGAACTCTCCCTTGACACTTTGCTAGATCAAGAGTTCGACGGACATCATCGAGCTGAATGTGTGCAGAACTCGGAGGCGTCGTTCGTTCGGTGCTTGATCGGTTGGATCGAGAAGACGTTCGACTACATCAACCGCCTTAAGCTAACGCTTCCACTTTCGGTCTATGAGGGTGCGTGGACACACTCTCCCCTCTCGTTGTTATGCATCTCCCAGATAGATCTTGCGTGACCATAGGAATTTTTTTGAAATTTCATGCTACGTTCCCTAACAATGGCATCCGAGCCAGGTCTATGCGTAGATGATATGCACGAGTAGAAAACAAAGAGTTGTGGGCGATGATAGTCATATTGCTTACCACCAACGTCTTATTTTGATTCAGCGGTATTGTTGGATGAAGCGGTCCGGACCAACCTTACATTACCACGTTCATGAGACCGGTTCCACCGACAGACATGCAACTTGTTTTGCATAATGGTGGCTGGTGGGTGTCTGTTTCTCCAACTTTAGTTGAATCGAACTTGACTACGGCCGGTCCTTGTTGAAGGTTAAAACAACAAACTTGATGAAACATCGTTGTGGTTTTGATGCGTAGGTAAGAACGGTTCTTACTAGAAGCCCGTAGCAACCACGTAAAACTTGCAATAACAAAGTAGAGGACGTCTAACTTGTTTTGCAGGGCATGTTGTGATGTGATATGGTCAAGACATGATGTGATATACGTTATTGTATGAGATGATCATGTTTTGTAAAAGTTATCAGCAACAGGCATGAGCCTTGTGGTTGTCGCTTTATTGTATGAAATGCAATCGCCATGTAATTGCTTTACTTTATAACTATGCGTTAGCGATAGTTGTAGAAGCAATAGTTGGCGAGACGGCAATGACGCTACGATGGAGATCAAGGTATCAAGCTGATGACAATGGAAATCATGACGGTGCTTTGGAGATGGAGATCAAAGGCACAAGATGATGATTGCCATATCATGTCACATATTTTGATTGCATGTGATGTTTATCTTTTATGCATCTTATTTTACTTAGTACGACAATAGCATTATAAGATTATCCCTCACTAAAATTTCAAGGTATAAGTGTTCTCCCTGAGTATGCACCATTGTGACAGTTCGTCGTGCCGAGACACTACGTGATGATCGGGTGTGATAAGCTCTACGTTCACATACAACGGGTGCAATACAGTTTTGCACATGCGGAGTATTTGGGTTAAACTTGATGAGCCTAGCATGCACAGACATGGCCTCGGAACACCGAAGACCGAAAGGATGAACGTGAATCATATAGTAGATATGATCAACATAGATATGTTCACCATTGAAAACTACTCCATCTCACGTGATGATCGGACATGGTTTAGTTGATATGGATCGCATGACCATTTAGATGACTCGAGGGGATGTCTATCTAAGTGGGAGTTCTTAAGTAATATGATTAATTGAACTTAATTTATCATGAACTTAGTCCTGATAGTTTTTGCATATCTATGTTGTAGATCAATGGCCAGTGCTACCGTTCCCTTGAATTTTAATGTGTTCCTAGAGAAAGCTAAGTTGAAAGATGATGATAGCAACTACACGGACTGGGTTCGTAACTTGAGAATTATCCCCATTGCTGCACAGAAGAATTATGTTCTTGATGCACCGCTAGGTGAAAAGCCCCCTCTCGCTAATGTAGACGCTTTGAACGTCTAACAGACGCGGTCTGATGACTACTCTATAGTTCAGTGTGCCATGCTCTACGGCTTAGAATCAGGACTTGAAAAACGTTTTGAACGTCATGGACCATATGAGATGTTCCAGGAGTTGAATTTAATATTTCAAGCAAATGCCCGAGTTGAGAGATATGAAGTCTCCAACAAGTTCTATACCTGCAAGATAGAGGAGAATAGTTTTGTCAGTGAACACATACTCAAAATGTATGGGTACCATAACCACTTGACTCAGCTGGGAGTTAATCTTCCAGATGATAGTGTTATTGACAGGGTTCTTCAATCACTGCCACCAAGCTACAAAGGCTTCATGATAAACTCTAATATGCAAGGGATGGATAAGACAATTCCCGAGCTCTTTGCTATGCTCAAAGCTACGGAGGTAGAAATCAAGAAAGAGCATCAAGTGTTGATGGTTAAGAAGACCACTAGTTTCAAGAAAATGGGCAAGGGAAAGAAGGGGAACTTCAAGAAGAATGGCAAGCAAGTTGTCACTCCCGGGAAGAAGCCCAAGTCTGGACCCAAGCCTGAAACTGAGTGCTTCTACTGCAAAGGGGCTGGTCACTGGAAGCAGAACTGCCCCAAGTATTTGGCAGATAAGAAGGATGGCAAAGTGAACAAAGGTATATTTGATATACATGTTATTGATGTGTACCTTACTAATGCTCATAGTAGCGTCTGGGTATCTGATATTAGTTCTGTTGCTTATATTTGCAACTCGAAATAGGGGCTACAGATTAAACGAAGATTGGCTAAGAACCAGGTGACGATGTGTGTCAGGAATGGTTCCAAGGTTGATGTGATCGACGTCGGCACGCTACCTCTACATCTACCTTCGGGATTAGTTTTAGACCTGAATAATTATTATTTGGTTCCTGCGTTGAGCATGAACATTATATCTGGATCTTGTTTGATGCTAGACGGTTATCTATTATATTATTAAAACGATAGAAAATGAACGGTGAAGATTTGTCACCTGAAAACTAGGATTTGTCAACGGTGGAGATTTAAAAACATGTTTCCATAAATCACAATTGATTGATTTCCGGTAAAAAAACGAAGCAGCGAACGGACATGGAAGTACACACGTTGGTTGATTTCCAATAATGACACGCACGTGCAAGCTGACAAGTATGGTAATCGCTGGCCAATATTATAATATAATTACCCTAAAATATTATAATATAATTACCCTAAATATGTATGTATACCAAATACAAATACAGCTGATTGATTTCTCAGAAAAAAAGAAGAAGCAAAGTAGCACAAGGACACGGGACTATACACGGTGATTGATTTCCGGATGCCTAGCAACTTGAAGTCACAATAGTACATGGATCCACCTTCACCTCATGAAAAACTCCCTCTCTCTTTGTCCAAGATAAGCCATGGTTGGTGTTGCTTCGTAGATCAGCCATGGCGCATGGCAATCTCAACCATTAGTTCTGTAGGTTGTGCATGAAGAAGTCTTAATTTATCTGGACGATGCGAAGGTGTGGCTACTCTGAAAGTGTAGAAGTAGGCATGAAAGGGTGTGCAGAATCAAGAAGCCATGCATGCACAATGCTTATTGACTGGATCTGGATGTGACACATCGCCCGGAACAGCCTAGCATAAACTCTCCCAAGAGCTCAAGGGAAAATTGCGATCTTGCCCTAATTAAGCCGATGAACACAAATATGTGCCCTCAGTTTACGGCAATGTTACAACAAGTACGCATGTCGATATAGATCCAGCGAGTAAGCGGCAAGGTCTTTGACAATTCGGTACGGCGAGATCGACCTAACAAGCAGCGATCCGATGTTGTTGAAAGGCCACGTGATAGGGACCTTGAGTTAATAAGAAGATCCATAAGATATATATGAATCTGATATATCAGTTTATCTTTGAGACTACTGTACAGGCATCAATTATGTCCCAACGGTTGATCGGAAAAAGCACGCATTTCTACGCCAAGGAATAGGAAGGTAAAAAAACCAAGTTACGATATCACGAGGTAAAGATTTGAATGGCGATGTAGATCTAGCGAGTCAGCGGCAAGGTCTATGACAAGTCGGTGCGGCGACATCAATCTAGCAAGGAGTGATGGTGTTGAAAGGCCATGCGAGGGGACGCTGAGTCTATAGCAATTTCCAGTTATATATATATATATATATATATATATATATATATATATATATATATATATATATATGCTAATACATCCGTTTATCTTTGAGACTACTATGCATGCACCAGATATGCATCACATATGACCAAAGCGGTTGATGGAAACAAGCAAGCATGTCTACCAGAGTACAGTATTACAAGGAGGTAATAACTAAACATTTTTTATGTACATCACGTACTGTTAAGTAGCACGTGTGCTTCTTGCTTCTCGCCTAATGACATGCGTACGCATTACTTCTTAAAGCAACATGGTTTATGTATAAATATAATTACATGGTTTTAGGTGTATTTGAGCTCTAAGTTGCACTCTCATTATTTTGATTAATCTGAATTATAAAGGGACAATTGATTATATCTGTCAGTTACATCAATAAATAAAATGCTTTCTCAACATGTACTAACAAAGTAGTAAATGTGAATTTTTAAAATAACACTTCTAACAAAAGACATCTTTGACTAAAACTACTTCAGTTTTAATTAAGAACATTACAGTACAATATGGCCGGTGTTAATGCCATTGGTTGAAGAGAACACAAGATTTACATATGATACATGTTTAGATTGACACTTCTGCAAAAATTCTATAAAAAATATTAGAGATGGAATGATAGATGACATCGAACGATGATGACATTAAGTTTATTCTTTTAAATTATGAGCAAGATAACTCTATATCTTTTGTCTTCAGTCATCTAATACCATGAATTTTTGCCAATAGCATACAGCTAATGGTAGAAAACCCTATCAAAACATTGTTAGTGCCAGGCATACTTACTTAGGGACATTTTTACCATAAAATATAATGATGTCTGAAACCTAATATAGCGTCAAACGCAAGTAACAACAATTTATAACATGTGTAAAATTTGACATAAATTATTTGATTTTGGTCATCCAGAAATAGATGGCATCGATCCTAGAATACATGCAATTAATGTGTTCAAACTTTGGCTATAAATATACAAGAAATTTTTGAATTTTGTAATTTGTGTGCTGGTATAATATAATATTGAGTAATTTACTGAAGTCCATCTCTGAATGTATAATATGGATAACAACATGAATGACACAGGAAATTGTTATCCATACACATGGAAACCAAGTGTAACACCCTCGATGCGACTATAGCTCCCACGTGTCGAGGCACGACTTAGAGACATAATCGCATTGAAGGCATATGTCGCAAGTTAGGCAATCTTCACAACATCCCATGTAATATAATAATGAAAGGGGAGATAACATAGTTGGCTTACACTCGCCACGTCAATCAAGTACATAAATAACATTACATCATCCAAACACTAATGGCCCGTCTACGGCGCCAAAATAAAAGAGAACCCAACATGCGACATGGTTCCAATCACCCCCAACTGGGCACCACTACTGATCATCAGGAAAGGAAACATAGTAACGTTGAGAGTCTTCGTCGAACTCCCACTTGAGCTCATACGCGTCTCCTGGAGCGGAATCATCAGACCCTGCATCTGGTGTAATAGTAATCTGTGAGCCACAGGGACTCAGCAATCTCGCACCCTCGCGATCAAGACTATTTAAGCTTATAGGTAAGGCAAGGTAAATATGTGGAGCTGCAGCAAGCGACTAGCAAATATGGTGGCTAACTTATTCGCAAAAGAGAGCGCGAAGAGGAGGCAAAGCACGGGCGAGAAACTAGAGAGCGTCCTGCGCAAACATTACTCCAACACCGTGTCCACTTCCCGGACTCCGCCGAGAAGAGGCCATCACGGTAACACACTCAGTTGATTCATTTTAATTAATTAAGGTTCAAGTTATCTACAACCGGACATTAACAAATTCCCATCTGCCCATAACCGCGGGCACGGCTTTCGAAAGTTCAATCCCTGCAGGGAAGTCCCAACTTAGCCCATGACAAGCTCTCACGGTCAACGAAGGAATAGACCTCCTCCCAAGATGTTCCGATCAGACTCGGTATCTCGGTAATTCAAGACACTTCGACAGGTTAAAACAAGACCAGCAACACCGCCCAAATGTGCCGACAAATCCCGATAGGAGCTGCACATATCTCTTTCTCAGGGCACACTCAGATGAGCGCTCCATACAACTAAACCCAAACCTCGAGTTTCCCCGAGGGGGCACTGCACAGGACTCTAGTTTGGACCAACACTCAGAGGAGCACTGGCCCAGGGGGGTTTAAAATAAGATGACCCTTGGGCTCCGGAAACCCAAGGGAAAAAGAGGCTAGGTGGCAAATGGTAAGACCAATGTTGGGCATTGCTGGAAAAGCTTTAATCAAGGCGAAATATCAAGGGGTTCCCATTATAACCCAACCGCGTAAGGAACGCAAAATCCGGGAACATAACACCGATATGATGGAAACTAGGGCGGCAAGAGTGGAACAAAACACTAGGCGAGAGGCCGAGCCTTCCACCCTTTACCAAGTGTATAGATGCATTAAGATAACAAGATAATATAATGATATCCCAACAAGTAAATAAATGTTCCAACGAGGAACGGCCTCCAATCTTCACCTGCAACTAGCAACGCTATAAGAGGGGCTGAGCAAAGCGGTAACATAGCCAATCAACGGTTTGCTAGGACAATGGTGGGTTAGAGGTTTGACATGGAAATTTGGGAGGCTTGCAAGCAAATGGTAGGCATCGTAGCATTGGCATAGCAAAATAGCGAGCAAACTAGCATAGCAAAGATAGTAGTGATTTCGAGGGTATGATCATCTTGCCTGCACAGTTGTTAGAGTTGACTGGATCCTCAAAAGCAAACTCAACGGGCTCCTCGTTAGCGAACTCGTCTCCCGACTCTACCCAAACAAGACAAACAAGCAATAAGGACACAATCAACCACGTGCAAGGATTAAGCGATATGATGCAATGATGATATGCTGTGCGGGATGCGATGCGGGATGCAAAATGCAAGATATGACAGGAAATGCATGAACCTGGCCTCAACTTGGAAAACCAAGTGTGTCACTGGAAAGATGAGATGAAATCGCTTGAAAACGATATAAAGAACGCCGGAATTGGAGTTACGGTTTGGAAATGGCAAGTGATTCAAAAATGACACCGGTCTGCGATTTACAGCAAGTAGGCATCTAAATGCAATGAAATGAACATGCTACAGCAACCAAACATGACAACAAAATACATGTCAGGCATGCACACAAGATTCTTAACAAAAGTCTAGCACTGAGCTACGGCCAATTCATTCATTAACAGGTTCAAACAAGCATGGCAAAAATGCATATGGCAAACAGATCTCAGACTTAGTGAAATTAACACTTGTCTGGAATTTCAGATCAGGTAGCTCTCTTCGGAGCAACAAAACTACATGCTACAGGACCTTAACATGGCAAAGTAAAGCACGACATGGAGCTATTCAAAGAGCTTAACAAAAGTCCCTTAGTGACCTTGAGCCAAAAGGGATCATAAAATACAATTGCAAGCATGTGAACATAGCAAAAACATAATCAGTTTTCATACTTAGTGAAAAACTGCCACATGCTGAAATATAACTCAAGTAGGCATGTTTATGAGCTCGATGCACTCACTACGGTGCAATCATCGCAAGACAAGCATACACCCGTCAAGAAGGCACAAAATGCAAGCTAGACATGGCAAGAATAATAACATATCATGCACGGATCAACTACAACATCATCGGCAAAATTGCAAACAAGTTGACAATCTGCCCAGATTCACAAAGTAGCAAAAGTAGAGCTCGATTGACTCAAGCTAGGGTGATCCAAAATTGCAAACAAAGACATGGATGGATAGAGCACTACAATATTAACAAAACATCCTTACTAATCATCCCCAAAAGAGGCACGGATCACTAGGAAACAATAAGAATATATGGCATCATGAGATAAACAGCCCCAGGACTTAGTGAAATCACTAAGTCCCTGAAAACAGAATTAGCAAGTGCACCACTTTGCAAGCTTGCACAAGTCACCGCACACATCACAAAAATACATGGGTTGCACCTCTGGAAAGATGACAAAACTCTTAAAAAAACATATGTAGAACTCACGGGCATATCATGCACACAATAATCATGGCAAAAATGACAAAAGTGCTAAACGGAGGAACAGATCTGACAATTAACTCAAGTAGCCATCTTCTAACAGTATTTCGGGCATCAAGATGAACTCAAATGAAAACGATGCAATGGAACGAAATGATTTACTCTCAGAGATGAACATTTTGATATGCTATATGCATGAATCGGAGCTACGGATGCGAAGTTACGGAGCTACGAACATGAGCACTTGGATCAGAATTTCTGGGACTTAGAGAAAAAAACGCCTCCGAGATCTAGGGTTTGCACGGATTACGAGGACGGCCGGATCTTCGCCGGAACAGTGCTCGGGGCCGCCGGAGAGGTCGAGGTGGCCAGAGTTGGAGATGGACGGGGCGGCGGCCGGAGCGCGGCGGCGCGCGGAGGCGGCGGCGGCTCGCGGAGGCGGCGACGCGGCGGCTCGGGCCGCGGGGGCCGGCTCCGGGCTCCCTGGGCCGCGGCGGCGGCGAGGTGGCGGGTGCCACATGGCAGGAGGCGGTTGGCTGGCGGCGGTGTGTCCGCCCCGGGCGGACAATGTCCGGCGGCTCGCGGTGGAAAATTAGGGTTTCGGAGGTAGGAGGAGATCCGAAAATCGGGGGGTGTTTAAATAGGCATAGAGGGAGCTAGGAGAGTCCAAATGAGGTGCGGTTTTCGGCCACGCGATCGTGATCGAACGCTCTAGATGATGGAGCAGAGTTTGGTGGGTTTTGGGCTAAATTGGAGGGGTGTTGGGCTGCAACACACACCAGGCCTTTTCGGTCCCTCGGTTAACCGTTGGAGTATCAAACGAAGTCCAAATGATACGAAACTTGACAGGCGGTCTACCGGTAGTAAACCAAGGCCGCTTGGCAAGTCTCGGTCCAATCCGGAAATGTTTAATCCCCACACATGAAAGAAAGCTAGAAATGACCACCGGAGGAGAACGAAGCGCCGGAATGCAAAATGGACAACGGGGAAAATGCTCGAATGCATGAGACGAACACGTATGCAAATGCAATGCACATGATGACATGATATGAGATGCATGACAATGACAACAACACACAGAGACAAAAACCCGAACCCGAGAAAATAAAATAACTTAACGCCGGGAACGGCAAGAGTTGGAGTACAAATTGGGAAAGTTACATCCGGGGTGTTACAACACTCCACCACTATGAAAAGATCTCGTCCCGAGATCTAGGACTGAAAGAACGCCGGGTACTCAGAACAGAGGTGATCCTCACGTTCTCAGGTAGCTTCACGGTCGGAATGGTGTGACCACTTGATTTTGAGAAATTTGATTGACTTGTTGCGAGTCTTGCGTTCAGTCTCTTCAAGAATAGCAACTGGGTGCTCATGATAAGAGAGATCTTCTTGGAGCTCAATGTCCTCGAAGTTGATGGTGCGGTCAGGAGTCTTGAAGCACTTTCGAAGCTGAGAGACATGGAACACGTCATGAACATTTGCAAAGTTTGAAGGAAGCTCGGGTTGATAGGCGAGGTCGCCTCTCTTGCTGACAATCTTGAAAGGTCCCACGTATCTAGGGGCAAGCTTCCCTTTGATACCGAAGCGACGAGTACCTTTCATAGGAGAGACGCGGAGGTAAACATGATCTCCGATCTCGAAAGCCAAATCACGGCGCTTACTACCATAGTAGCTCTTTGTTGGGGAACGTAGCATAAATTCAAAATTTTCCTACGTGTCACCAAGATCTATCTATGGAGTCATCTAGCAACGAGGGAGGAGTGGATCTACATACCCTTGTAGATCGCGCGCGGAAGCGTTCAAGAGAACGGGGTTGATGGAGTCGTACTCGTCGTGATCCAAATCATCGATGATCCTAGCGCCGAACGAACGGCACCTCCGCGTTCAACACACGTACGGAGCAGCGACGTCTCCTCCTTCTTGATCCAGCAAGGGGGAAGGAGAGGTTGATGGAGATCCAGCAGCACGACGGCGTGGTGGTGGAAGTAGCGGGATTCCAACAGGGCTTCGCCAAGCGCTGCGGGAGGAGGGAGATGTGTCATGGGAGGGAGAGGGAGGCGCCAGGGCTTTTTTGTTTTGCTGCCCTCCCTTCCCCCACTATATATAGGGCCAAGGGGGAGGGGGGCGCAGCCTTGGCCCTTCCTCCAAGGAAGGGTGCGGCCAAGGGAGGAGTCCATCCTCCCCAAGGCACCTAGGAGGTGCCTTCCCCCTTTAGGACTCTTCCTTTCCCTCTTCTCTTGGCGCATGGGCCTCTTGGGGCTGGTGCCCTTGGCCCATATAGGCCAAGGCGCACGCCCTACAGCCCATGTGGCCCCTGGGGCAGGTGGCCCCACCCGGTGGACCCCCGGGACCCTTCCGGTGGTCCCGGTACAATACCGGTGACCCCGAAACTTGTCCCGATGGCCGAAATAGCACTTCCTATATATAATTCTTTACCTCCGGACCATTCCGGAACTCCTCTTGACGTCCGGGATCTCATCCGGGACTCCGAACAACTTTCGAGTTACCGCATACTAATATCTCTATAACCCTAGCGTCACCGAACCTTAAGTGTGTAGACCCTACGGGTTCGGGAGACATGCAGACATGACCGAGATGACTCTCCGGTCAATAACCAACAGCGGGATCTGGATACCCATGTTGGCTCCCACATGTTCCACGATGATCTCATCGGATGAACCACGATGTCAAGGACTTAATCAATCCCGTATACAATTCCCTTTGTCTATCGGTACGACACTTGCCCGAGATTCGATCGTCGGTATCCTGATACCTTGTTCAATCTCGTTACCGGCAAGTCTCTTTACTCGTTTCGTAACACATCATCCCGTGATCAACTCCTTGATCACATTGTGCACATTATGATGATGTCCTACCGAGTGGGCCCAGAGATACCTCTCCGTCACACGGAGTGACAAATCCCAGTCTCGATTCGTGCCAACCCAACAGACACTTTTGGAGATACCTGTAGTGTACCTTTATAGCCACCCAGTTACGTTGTGACGTTTGGCACACCCAAAGCACTCCTACGGTATCTGGGAGTTGCACAATCTCATGGTCTAAGGAAATGATACTTGACATTAGAAAAGCTTTAGCATACGAACTACATGATCTTGTGCTAGGCTTAGGATTGGGTCTTTGTCCATCACATCATTCTCCTAATGATGTGATCCCATTATCAATGACATCCAATGTCCATGGTTAGGAAACCGTAACCATCTATTGATTAACGAGCTAGTCAACTAGAGGCTTACTAGGGACATGGTGTTGTCTATGTATCCACACATGTATCTGAGTTTCCTATCAATACAATTCTAGCATGGATAATAAACGATTATCATGAACAAGGAAATATAATAATAATCAATTTATTATTGCCTCTAGGGCATATTTCCAACAGTCTCCCACTTGCACTGGAGTCAATAATCCAGTTCACATCGATATGTGATTAACACTCAAGGTCACATCCCCATGTGACTAACACCCAAAGAGTTTACTAGAGTCAATAATCTAGTTCACATTACCATGTGATTAACACTCGATGAGTTCTGGGTTTGAACATGTTATGCTTGTGAGAGATGTTATAGTCAACGGGTCTGAATCTTTCAGATCCGTATGTACTTCGCAAATCTCTATGTCCTCTTGTAGATGCAGCTACTACGCTATATTTGGAGCCATTTCAAATAACGGTTCTACTTGGAGCTATTCTAAATTGTTGCTCCATTATACGTATCCGGTATCACTACTCAGAGCTATCCGGATAGGTGTTAAGCTTGCATCGACTGACTCATGGCAAGGCACACTTCAGGTGCGGTACACAGCATAGCATACTGTAGAGAGCCTATGATAAAAGCATAGGGGACAACCTTCGTCCTTCCTCTTTCTTCTGCCGTGGTCGAGCTTTAAGTCTTAACTTCATACCTTACAACTCAGGCAAGAACTCCTTCTTTGACTGATCCATCTTGAACACCTTCAAGATCATGTCAAGGTATGTGCTCATTTGAAAGTACCATTAAGCATTTTGATCTATCCTTATAGATCTTGATGCTCAATGTTCAAGTAGCTTAATCCAGGCTTTCCATTGAAAAACACTTTCCAAATAACCCTATATGCTTTCCAAAAATTCTACATTATTTCTGATCAACAATATGTCAACATATATTTATCAGAAATTCTATAGTGCTCCCACTCACTTCTTTGGAAATACAAGTTTCTCATAAACTTTGTATACACCCAAAATCTTTGATCATCTCATCAAAGCATACATTCCAACTCCGAGATGCTTACTCCAGTCCTCAGAAGGATTGCTGGAGCTTTGCATACTTATTAGCATCTTTCAGGATTGACAAAACCTTCCGGTTGTATCACATACAACCTTTCCTCAAGAAAATTGTCGAGGAAACAATGGTTTTTGGCATCCTATCTGCAAGATTTCACAAATAATGCAGTAATTGCTAATATAATTCCAACAGACTCTTAGCATCGCTACGAGTGAAAAGTCTCATTGCAGTCAACTCCTTGAACTTGTCGAAAAACATCTTAACGACAAGTCGAGCTTTCTTAATGGTGATACCTACCATCATTGCCCGTCTTCCTTTTAAAATCCATATGTACCTAACAGCCTTACGACCATCAAGTAGTTCTCCCAAAGTCTACACTTTGTTTTCATATATGGATCCTCTCTCGGACTATATGGCCTCGAGCCATTTTGGAATCCAGGCCCACCATCGCTTCTCCATAGCTCGTAGGTTCATTGTTGTCTAGCAACATGACTTCCAAGACAGGATTACGTACCACTCTGAAGTAGTACGCATCCTTGTCATCCCACGAGGTTTGGTGGTGACTTGATCTGAAGTTTCATGATCACTATCATAAGCTTCCACTTCAATTGGTGTAGGTGCCACAGGAACAACTCCTGTGCCCTGCCACACACTAGTTGAAGAGACGGTTCAATAACCTCATCAAGTCTCCACCATCATCCCACTCAATTCTTTCGAGATAAACTTTTCCTCGAGAAAGGACCCGATTCTAGAAACAATCCCTTATTGCTTTCGGATCTGAGACAGGAGGTATACCCAACTGTTTTGGGTGTCCTATGAAGATGCATTTATCCGCTTTGGGTTCGAGCTTATCAGCCTGAAACTTTTTCACATAAGCGTCGCAGCCCCAAACTTTTAAGAAATGACAGCTTAGGTTTCTCTAAACCATAGTTCATATGGTGTCATCTCATCGGAATTACGTGGTGCCCTATTTAAAGTGAATGTGGTTGTCTTTAATGCCTAACCCATAAACTATCGTGGTAATTCGATAAGAGACATCATGGTATGCATCATATCCAATAGGGTGCAGTTATGATGTTCGGACACACCATCACACTATGGTGTTCCAGGCTGTATTAGTTGTGAAACAATTTCCACAATGTCTTAATTCTGTGCCAAACTCGTAATTCAGATATTCATCTCTATGATCATATCATAGATATTTTATCCTCTTGTCACGACGATCTTTCAACTTCACCCTGAAATTACTTGAACCTTTCAATAATTCAGACTCGTGATTCATCAAGTAAATATACTCAACATCTACTCAAATCATCTATGAAGTAAGAACATAATGATATCCACTACATGCCTCAGCACTCATTGGATTGCACGCATCAAAATGTATTACTTCCAACAAGTTGCTTTCTAGTTCCATTTTACTGAAAACGAGGCTTTCAGTCATCTTGGCCATGTGGTATGATTTGCATGTCTCAAGTGATTCAAAATCAAGTGAGTCCAAACGGTCCATTTGCATGGAGTTTCTTCATGCATATACACCAATAGACATGGTTCGCATGTCTCAAACCTTTCAAAACAAGTGAGCCCAAAGATCCATCAACATGGAGCTTCTTCATGCGTTTTATACCGATATGACTTAAGTGGCAGTGCCACAAGTAGGTGGTACTATCATTAATATCTTATATCTTTTGGCATGAACATGTGTATCACTATGATCGAGATTCAATGAACCATTCATTTTAGGTGCAAGACCATTGAAGGTATTATTCAAATAAACAGAGTAACCATTATTCTCTTTAAATGAATAACCGTATTGCGATAGACATAATCCAATCATGTCTATGCTCAATGCAAACACCAATCTCGATGGTAGAGGGAGCGTGCCATGCTTGATCATATCAACATTGGAAACACTTCCAACACATATCATCAGCTCACCTTTAGCTAGTCTCCGTTTATTCCGTAGCTTTTATTTCGAGTTACTAACACTTAGCAACCGAACCGGTATCTAATACCCTGGTGCTACTAGGAGTACTAGTAAAGTACACATTAACATAATACATCCAATATACTTCAATCGACCTTGCCAGCCTTCTTATCTACCAAGTATCTAGGGTAATTCTGCTCCAGTGGCTGTTCCCTTTAGTACAGAAGCACTTAGTCTTGGGTTTGGGTTCAACCTTGGGTTTCTTCACTAGAGCAGCAGCTGATTTGCCGTTTCATGAAGCATCCCTTTTTGCCCTTGCCCTTCTTGAAACTAGTGGTTTCACCAACCATCAACAATTGATGCTCCTTCTTGATCTCTACTTTTGTGGTGTCAAACATCGCGAATATCTCAAGGATCATCATATATGTCCCTGATATATTATAGTTCATCACGAAGCTCAAGCAGCTTGGTGTTAATGACTTCGGAGAACCATCACTATTTCATCTGGAAGATCAACTCCCACTCGATTCAAGCGATTGTTGTACTCAGACAATCTGAGCACAAGTTCAATAATTGAGCTTTTCTCTCTTAGTTTGCAGGCTAAGAAAATCGTCGGAGGTCTTATACCTCTTGACGTGGGCACGAGCCTGAAATCCCAATTTCAGCCCTCGAAACATCTCATATGTTTCGCGACGTTTCAAAACATCTTCGGTGCCTCAACTCTAAGCCGTTTAACTGAACTATCACGTAGTTATCAAAATGTGTATGTCAGATGTTCGCAACATCCATAGACAACGTTCGAGGTTCAGCACATTGAGCGGTGCATTAAGGACATAAGCCTTCTATGAAGCAATGAGGACAAACCTCAGTTTACGGACCTAGTCCGCATAATTACTACTATCAACTTTCAACTAAATGTTCTCTAGGAACATATCTAAACAGTAGAACTGAAGCGCGAGCTACGACATAATTTGCGAAGACCTTTTGACTATGTTCAGGATAATTAAGTTCATCTTGTGAACTCCCACTCAGATAGACATCCCTCTAGTCAACTAAGTGATTACATGATCCGAGTCAACTAGGCCGTGTCCGATCATCACGTGAGACGGACTAGTCATCATCGGTGAACATCTTCATGTTGATCGTACCTACCATACGACTCATGCTCGACCTTTCGGTCTCTTGTGTTCCGAGGCCATGTCTGTACATGCTAGGCTCGTCAAGTCAACCTAAGTGTTTCGCGTGTGTTCCGAGGCCATGTCTGTACATGCCAGGCTCGTCAACACCCGTTGAATTGAACGTAAGAATCTATCACACCCGATCATCACGTGGTGCTTCGAAACAACGAACTGTCGCAATGGTGCACAGTTAGGGGGAACACTTTCTTGAAATTATTATGAGGGATCATCTTATTTACTACCGTCGTTCTAAGTAAACAAGATGCATAAACATGATAAACATCACATGCAATCAAATAGTGACATGATATGGCCATCATCACTTTGCTCCTCTTGATCTCCATCTTCGGGGCTCCATGATCATCATCGTCACCGGCATGACACCATGATCTCCATCATCATGATCTCTATCATCGTGTCTTCATGAAGTTGTCTCGTCAACTATTACTTCTACTACTACAGCTAACGGTTAGCAATAAAGTAAAGTAATTACATGACGTTTATGTTGACACGCAGGTCATAAATAAATTAAGACAACTCCTATGGCTCCTGCCGGTTGTCATACTCATCGACATGCAAGTTGTGATTCCTATTACAAGAACATGATCATCTCATACATCACATATATCATTCATCACATCCTTTGGCCATATCACATCACATAGCATACCCTGCAAAAACAAGTTAGACGTCCTCTAATTGTTGTTTGCATGTTTTACGTGGCTGCTATGGGTTTCTAGCAAGAACGTTTCTTACCTACGCAAAGACCACAATGTGATATGCCAATTGCTATTTACCCTTCATAAGGACCCTTTTCATCGAATCCGATCCGACTAAAGTGGGAGAGACAGACACCCGCTAGCCACCTTATGCAACTAGTGCATGTCAGCCGGTGGAACCAGTCTCACGTAAGAGTACGTGTAAGGTTGGTCCGGGCCGCTTCATCCCACAATGCCACCGAATCAAGATTGGACTAGTAACGGTAAGCATATTGAACAAAATCAACGCCCACAACTACTTTGTGTTCTACTCGTGCATAGAAACTACGCATAGACCTAGCTCATGATGCCACTGTTGGGAAACGTAGCATAAATTCAAAATTTTCCTACGTGTCACCAAGATCTATCTATGGAGTCATCTAGGAACGAGGGAGGAGTGGATCTACATACCCTTGTAGATCGCGCGCGGAAGCGTTCAAGAGAACGGGGTTGATGGAGTTGTACTCGTCGTGATCCAAATCACCGATGATCCTAGCGGCGAACGGATGGCACCTCCGCGTTCAACACACGTACGGAGCAGCGACGTCTCCTCCTTCTTGATCCAGCAAGGGGGAAGGAGAGGTTGATGGAGATCCAGTAGCACGACGGCGTGGTGGTGGAAGTAGCGGGATTCCAACAGGGCTTCGCCAAGCGCTGCGGGAGGAGGGAGATGTGTCATGGGAGGGAGAGGGAGGCGCCAGGGCTTTTTTGTTTTGCTGCCCTCCCTTCCCCCACTATATATAGGGCCAAGGGAGAGGGCGGGGCGCAGCCTTGGCCCTTCCTCCAAGGAAGGGTGCGGCCAAGGGAGGAGTCCATCCTCCCCAAGGCACCTAGGAGGTGCCTTCCCCCTTTAGGACTCTTCCTTTCCCTCTTCTCTTGGCGCATGGGCCTCTCGGGGCTGGTGCCCTTGGCCCATATAGGCCAAGGCGCACCCCCTACAGCCCATGTGGCCCCCGGGGCAGGTGGCCCCACCCGGTGGACCCCCGGGACCCTTCCGATGGTCCCGGTACAATACCGGTGACCCCGAAACTTGTCCCGATGGCCGAAATAGCACTTCCTATATATAATTCTTTACCTCCGGACCATTCCGGAACTCCTCGTGACGTCCGGGATCTCATCCGGGACTCCGAACAACTTTCGGGTTACCGCATACTAATATCTCTATAACCCTAGCGTCACCGAACCTTAAGTGTGTAGACCCTACGGGTTTGGGAGACATGCAGACATGACCGAGATGACTCTCCGGTCAATAACCAACAGCGGGATCTGGATACCCATGTTGGCTCCCACATGTTCCACGATGATCTCATCGGATGAACCACGATGTCAAGGACTTAATCAATCCCGTATACAATTCCCTTTGTCTATCGGTACGACACTTGCCCGAGATTCGATCGTCGGTATCCTGATACCTTGTTCAATCTCGTTACCGTCAAGTCTCTTTACTCGTTTCGTAACACATCATCCCGTGATCAACTCCTTGATCACATTGTGCACATTATGATGATGTCCTACCGAGTGGGCCCAGAGATACCTCTCCGTCACACGGAGTGACAAATCCCAGTCTCGATTCGTGCCAACCCAACAGACACTTTTGGAGATACCTGTAGTGTACCTTTATAGCCACCCAGTTACGTTGTGACGTTTGGCACACCCAAAGCACTCCTACGGTATCCGGGAGTTGCACAATCTCATGGTCTAAGGAAATGATACTTGACATTAGAAAAGCTTTAGCATACGAACTACATGATCTTGTGGTAGGCTTAGGATTGGGTCTTTGTCCATCACATCATTCTCCTAATGATGTGATCCCGTTATCAATGACATCCAATGTCCATGGTTAGGAAACCGTAACCATCTATTGATTAACGAGCTAGTCAACTAGAGGCTTACTAGGGACATGGTGTTGTCTATGTATCCACACATGTATCTGAGTTTCCTATCAATACAATTCTAGCATGGATAATAAACGATTATCATGAACAAGGAAATATAATAATAATCAATTTATTATTGCCTCTAGGGCATATTTCCAACACTCTTCTGACGGGATTGGGCTGCTTTGAGGTTATCACGAATGACTTTGCACATTTCTTCTGCCTCTGTGATTAAGTCATTACCCAAAAGCTGACATTCACCGGTTTCAGACCAGTTGAGAGGGGTACGACACTTCCTGCCATACAGAATTTCAAATGGGGCCTTGCCCGAACTTGCTTGAAAACTGTTGTTGTAGGAGAATTCAGCATAAGGAAGACAATCCTCCCACTTCATGCCGAAGGAGATCACGCAAGCCCTGAGCATATCTTCAAGAATCTGGTTGACACGCTCGACTTGACCGCTAGTTTGAGGATGAAAAGTTGTGCTGAAGCGGATGTTGGTACCCATGGCCTTCTGAAAAGAATCCCAAAACTTTGAGGTAAAGATGCTGCCACGGTCTGAAGAGATCACTTGTGGAATACCGTGCAGAGAGACAATACGAGAGGTATAGAGTTCCGCCAATTGAGCTGCAGTGATCGACTCTTTGATAGGCAGAAAGTGAGCCACTTTGGTGAGTTTGTCGATGACAACGAATATAGCATCATTGCCACGCTTGGACTTTGGAAACCCAATCACGAAGTCCATTTCAATGTGGTCAAACTTCCATTCTGGAATGGCAAGAGGTTGGAGGAGACCAGCTGGCCTTTGGTGTTCTGCCTTCACTCTTCTGCAGACATCACATTCATTCACGAATTGAGCGATCTCACGCTTCATTCGAGTCCACCAATAAGTTTTCTTGAGGTCCTGATACATCTTCGTGCTCCCAGGGTGGATGGAGAGGAGAGAATTGTGAGCCTCGTTCATGATCACTTTACGGAGGTCACCTTTGGGTACAACAATACGATCCTCGAAGAAGAGAGTGTCCTTGTCGTCAAGGCGGTAGCACTTGTACTTGGACTGGCTCTTGGCAATCCCAATCTTCACCTTTTTCACCATAGCATCAAGAAGCTGGGCTTGGCGAATCTAGTCTTCTAAGGTAGGAGAGACTTGAAGGTTGGCGAGGAAACCTTGAGGAACAACTTGGATATTAAGTTTACGGAAAGCTTCACAAAGCTCGGGTTGATAAGGCTTGAGAATCAGACTGTTGCAGTAGGCCTTTCTGCTCAATGCGTCATCAATCACATTGGCCTTGCCTGGAGTATACTCGATACTCGGATTATACTCTTGAATCATTTCGACCCATCGAGTTTGCCTGAGGTTGAGATTAGGCTAAGTGAAGATGTACTTGAGACTCTTGTGATCAGTGAAAATGTCCACTTTTCTTCCCAATAGAAGATGTCTCCAGGTCAAAAGAGCATGCACAACTGCCGCCAACTCGAGATCATGAGTGGGGTAGTTCTTCTCATTAGGCTTCAACTGGCGAGAGGTATAAGCAACAACTTTCTTCTCTTGCATCAATACCGCGCAAAGACCTTGGAGAGAGGCATCACAAAAGACCTCGTACGGCTTGGATTCATCAGGCGGAGTGAGAACTGGAGCAGTGATCAATTTCTCTTTCAAAGTGTTGAAAGCAATGTCACACTCCGGAGACCAAACGTACTTGACGTGCTTCTGGAGAAGATTAGAGAGAGGCTTCGCGATCTTAGAAAAGTTTTCAACGAATCTTCGGCAATAGCTTGCGAGACCGAGGAAGCTACGGAGTTGCTTCACGTTCTGAGGAGGTTCCCAATTCACAATTGCAGACACCTTCTCAGGATTCACGGCAATGCCCTTGGCAGAGATGATATGACCAAGATAAAGAACCTCATCAAGCCAAAATTCACACTTGGAGAACTTGGCATAGAACTGATGTTCTCTGAGCTTATCAAGAACCAAACGCAAGTGCTTGGCATGATCTTCCTTGTTCTTGGAGAAAACCAGAATGTCGTCGAGATAGACCAAAATGAAGTCATTGGTGTAGGCGTTGAAGATGAAATTCATCATGCGAGAGAATGTCGGAGGAGCGTTGGCGAGGCCAAAAGACATGACAGTGTATTCATATGAACCAAAGCTTGTTCTGAATGCTGTCTTGGGAATATCTTCTTCACGAATGCGAATCTGGTGATAACCCATACGGAGATCAAGCTTGGAGAATACTTGGGCACCTTTGAGTTGTTCGAACAGCTCATTGATGTTGGGAAGTGGGTATTTGTTCTTGATGGTCTTCTTGTTCACTGGACGGTAATCAACACAAAGTCGGTCCGTTCCATCCTTCTTCTTCACAAAAAGAACACCACAACCCCACGGAGAAGAACTAGGCCGGATGAGACCCATTTTCTGTTGAATATCGAGTTGCTTCTTCAGCTCCTTCAACTCTTCAGGTCCGAGCTTGTAAGGACATTTGCACACAGGTTCCGTGCCAGGCTCAAGATCAATAACGAATTCAACTGGCCGGTGCGGAGGCATTCCTGGAAGCTCTTTTGGAAAGACGTCTTGATATTCGCAAACGACTGGAATTTGAGAGATGGCATCCAGTTCACCCTTCTCATTGAGAGAAAACAGACGGATTGTATTATCCTGAGCGGCAAAGACAATAACATCCTCCGACGAATGAGTCAATTGAATCTGCCTGGCAGCACAATCAAGATGTTCCTTGTGCTTAGAAAGCCAATCCATTCCGAGAATAAGATCAATATCCGAGTTACCAAGAACAATTGGGGAAGAAAGGAACTTGTAGTCACCCAATGTGATAGTAACCTTCGGGATGCAGGTGTTTGCTGTCATCTGCTTGCCCGGTGACACAATTTGCAAGGAACTTTGTAGATACTGATAATCACACTCATACTTTGATGCAAAAGGTTTGGAAATGAAGCAATGCGATGCACCCGTGTCAAAAAGAACTTTTGCAGGAATATCATTAACAGGAAGGTTACCCATGATGACATCTGGTGAGTCCTCTGCCTGAGCTGCATTCACCATATTGACCTTGGCGAACTTGGGGTTATGCTTGACCACAGCTGTACTTGCCGATCTGACAGGAGGAGGAGGAGGAAGACGCCTCTGGTTGAAACACTTGTTGGCATAGTGACCCTTCTGTTGGCACTTGTTGCACGTGACCTCTGAAAGCGGACGGTGATACGGAGCACTCGATCTTGGAGCTTGAGACGAAGTCTTGTTCTGAAAGCCAGGGTTGGGTGGGTGGGAAGAACCACTGCCACCTTTTCTCTTCTGCTGATACGGCTGACGAAACGGAGGAGGAGGAAGCCAAAACTTCTGCTGCTTGGCCACTTGAGTAGAGGAAGAAGGAGTAACATCTCTGACTCGCTTCTTGGAAGCATCACACCTCAACTGAGCAGCCTCTTGCTTCAGTGCCATGTTGTAGAACTCATCGTACCTCAAGGGCTCAAAGAGAACAAGAGCTAGCTGAATATCTTCTCTGAGACCACCCCTGAACTGGTATATCATGCTCTTCTCATCAGGGACGTCCTGCTTGGCAAAGCGGGTGAGCTTCTGAAACAACTTGTTGTAGTCATAGATAGACAAAGAGCCTTGCTTCAGGTTGCGGAATTCCTCACGCTTGCTTTCAACCACGCTCTGAGGAATATGATGAGCTCGGAAATCTCGACGGAAATCATCCCAAGTGATAACACGTCCACCTCTGGAGTCCTTGTACTGCTGGAACCATTCTGCAGCTTGATCTTTGAGTTGGAAGGAAGAGAACTTGACAAAGTCCTCATGCCTGACGTTACTGCACTTGAAATGCTTACACAGATCCACAAGCCAATCGTCAGCATCGGTTGCCTCAACACAATTGCTGAAAGTCTTTGGCCCGCTAGCAAGGAACTGGTTGAGTGTAGCAAAGTGATTCTGATTGCTGCCTTGATTCCCTTGACTTCCTTGATTGCGCTCTTGAAGAATTTGCATGATCAACTATGTGTTTGCATTGGTTGCGGCCATCACAACTTGCCATGCCTCTTGAGGAGGAGGTGGTGGATCAGGATTCGGAGTCGTGCGCGTTGGAGGAGCCATCCTGAAGAGGTTGACCACCATTAGCACATTGACAGATAAATATTGAAGCTGAATCCAACTGAATGAAAATTGCAACATATAGTCTTCACATCCGAACAAAATGAACGAATGCAGTCCTCTTGAAATGGTCACATATCCATAAATTGAGAAGCCACGTAGAATTAAGGTAGAGAAATAAATCAACAAGGTACGGATCAAGAACGAATAATCGGTAAGAAATCCCAATCTCAAACCAATATCCGTGGAAGAAGAACTAGAGCTACAAGAATTCCCACCTATGAAACTCCCGAACCTTTCCGGTTATGCAATCAGGTGTTGGGGATACAGGGGAAGCATAATATCTCACCCAAACTAGCAAATCCTACATCCAGCTGTATCCATCCTTCAACACATAACCAAGAAACCTTCGGAAACCATCTACCTCAACCTTCCAAAAGCATCCGTTATACAAGTTATGGCGATACTCCCGAACTCCCGCCCCAGTACTGGGTGGCGTCGAGGTTATCTCACCAACGAACTGCATAAAAGAGATTTTCGATGTCGGCGTACTAAACTCAGGTATTCTAGAACTGCAATGATAAAATTATGATGACAACACCTCAGAGCTCAACTCCCCGGGACACTTCCACTAAACCCCTGACAGGAGGCACCAAGACAATGTTCTCATCATAAAACCATCGGAACGATTCCAAGATACCCGCATGATCCTAAATTTTTTTTTAGTGAAATTTGAGAAGAGAAGAGTCAAAACTCTACGTCAGGATGCCTTACCAGAGCGATGAGGAGACTGGGAAGTAAAAAGAATTCCTAAACTCTCCGATATATAATTCCTAAATGACTCAAAATATTTTTCTAGACACAACTCGGCCGCTAAAAACGATCAAGCAATGGGGCTCCTAAGGTCGGGGAAGGCTCTGATTACCAACTTGTAACACCCTCGATGCGACTATAGCTCCCACGTGTCGAGGCATGACTTAGAGACATAATCGCATTGAAGGCATATGTCGCAAGTTAGGCAATCTTCACAACATCCCATGTAATATAATAATGAAAGGGGAGATAACATAGTTGGCTTACACTCGCCATGTCAATCAAGTACATAAATAACATTACATCATCCAAACACTCATGGCCCGTCTACGGCGCCAAAATAAAAGAGAACCCAACATGCGACACGGTCCCAATCACCCCCAACTGGGCACCACTACTGATCATCGGGAAAGGAAACATAGTAACGTTGAGAGTCTTCGTCGAACTCCCACTTGAGCTCATACGCGTCTCCTGGAGCGGAATCATTAGGCCCTGCATCTGGTGTAATAGTAATCTATGAGCCACAGGGACTCAGCAATCTCGCACCCTCGCGATCAAGACTATTTAAACTTATAGGTAAGGCAAGGTAAATATGTGGAGCTGCAGCAAGCGACTAGCAAATATGGTGGCTAACTTATTCGCAAAAGAGAGCGCGAAGAGGAGGCAAAGCGCGGGCGAGAAACTAGAGAGCGTCCTGCACAAACATTACTCCAACACCGTGTCCACTTCCCGGACTCCGCCGAGAAGAGGCCATCACGGTAACACACTCAGTTGATTCATTTTAATTAATTAAGGTTCAAGTTATCTACAACCGGACATTAACAAATTCCCATCTGCCCATAACCGCGGGCACGGCTTTCGAAAGTTCAATCCCTGCAGGGGAGTCCCAACTTAGCCCATGACAAGCTCTCACGGTCAACGAAGGAATAGACCTCCCCCCAAGACGTTCCGATCAGACTCGGTATCTCGGTAATTCAAGACACTTCGACAGGTTAAAACAAGACCAGCAACACCGCCCGAATGTGTCGACAAATCCCGATAGGAGATGCACATATCTCTTTCTCAGGGCACACTCAGATGAGCGCTCCATACAACTAAAACCAAACCTCGAGTTTCCCCGAGGGGGCGCTGCACAGGACTCTACTTTGGACCAACACTCAGAGGAGCACTGGCCCGGGGGGGTAAAATAAGATCACCCTTGGGCTCCGGAAACCCAAGGGAAAAAGAGGCTAGGTGGCAAATGGTAAGACCAATGTTGGGTATTGCTGGAAAAGCTTTAATCAAGGCGAAATATCAAGGGGTTCCCATTATAACCCAACCGCGTAAGGAACGCAAAATCCAGGAACATAACACCGATATGACGGAAACTAGGGCGGCAAGAGTGGAACAAAACACTAGGCGAGAGGCTGAGCCTTCCACCCTTTACCAAGTGTATAGATGCATTAAGATAACAAGATAATATAATGATATCCCAACAAGTAAATAAATGTTCCAACGAGGAACGGCCTCCAATCTTCACCTGCAACTAGCAACGCTATAAGAGGGGCTGAGCAAAGCGGTAACATAGCCAATCAACGGTTTGCTAGGACAATGGTGGGTTAGAGGTTTGACATGGCAATTTGGGAGGCTTGCAAGCAAATGGTAGGCATCGTAGCATTGGCATAGCAAAAGAGCGAGCAAACTAGCATAGCAAAGATAGTAGTGATTTCGAGGGTATGATCATCTTGCCTGCACAGTTGTTAGAGTTGACTGGATCCTCAAAAGGAAACTCAACGGGCTCCTCGTTAGCGAACTCGTCTCCCGGCTCTACCCAAACAAGACAAACAAGCAATAAGGACACAATCAACCACGTGCAAGGATCAAGCGATATGATGCAATGATGATATGCTGTGCGGGATGCGATGCGGGATGCAAAATGCAAGATATGACAGGAAATGCATGAACCTGGCCTCAACTTGGAAAACCAAGTGTGCCACTGTAAAGATGAGATGAAATCGCTTGAAAACGATATAAAGAACGCCGGAATCGGAGTTACGGTTTGGAAATGGCAAGCGATTCAAAAATGACACCGGTCTGCGATTTACAGCAAGTAGGCATCTAAATGCAATGAAATGAACATGCTACAGCAACCAAACATGACAACAAAATACATGGCAGGGATGCACACAAGATGCTTAACAAAAGTCTAGCACTGAGCTATGGCCAATTCATCCATTAACAGGTTCAAACAAGCATGGCAAAAATGCATATGGCAAACAGATCTCAGACTTAGTGAAATTAACACTTGTCTGGAATTTCAGATCAGGTAGCTCTCTTCGGAGCAACAAAACTACATGCTACAGGACCTGAACATGGCAAAGTAAAGCATGACATGGAGATACTCAAAGAGCTTAACAAAAGTCCCTTAGTGACCTTGAGCCAAAAGGGATCAGAAAATACAATTGCAAGCACGTGAACATAGCAAAAACATAATCAGTTTTCATACTTAGTGAAAAACTGCCACATGCTGAAATATAACTCAAGTAGGCATGTTTACGAGCTCGATGCACTCACTACGGTGCAATTCATGGCAAGACAAGCATACACCCGTCAAGAGGCACAAAATGCAAGCTAGACATGGCAAGAATAATAACATATCATGCACGGATCAACTACAACATCATCGGCAAAATTGCAAACAAGTTGACAATCTGCCCAGATTCACAAAGTAGCAAAAGTAGAGCTCGATTGACTCAAGCTAGGGTGATCCATAATTGCCAACAAAGACATGGATGGATAGAGCACTACAATATTAACAAAACATCCTTACTGATCATCCCCAAAAGAGGCACGGATCACTAGGAAACAACAAGAACATATGGCATCATGAGATAAACAGCCCCAGGACTTAGTGAAATCACTAAGTCCCTGAAAACAGAATTAGCAAGTGCACCACTTTGCAAGATTGCACAAGTCACCACACACATCACAAAAATACATGGGTTGCACCTCTGGAAAGATGACAAAACTCTTTAAAAACATATGTAGAACTCATGGGCATATCATGCACACAATAATCATGGCAAAAATGACAAAAGTGCTAAACGGAGTAACAAATCTGACAATTAACTCAAGTAGCCCTCTTCTAACAGCATTTCGGGCATCAAGATAAACTCAAATGAAAATTATGCAATGGAATGAAATGATTTACTCTCAGAGATGACATTTTGATATGCTGTATGCATGAATCGGAGCTACGGATGCGAAGTTACGGAGCTACGAACATGAGCACTTGGATTGGAATTTCTGGGACTTAGAGAAAAAAACGCCTCCGAGATCTAGGGTTTGCACGGATTACGAGGACGGCCGGATCTTCGCCGGAACAGTGCTCGGGGCTGCCGGAGAGGTCGAGGTGGCCGGAGTTGGAGATGGACGGGGCGGCGGCCGGAGCGCGGCGGCGCGCGGAGGCGGCGACGGCGGCTCGCGGAGGCGGCGGCGCGGCGGCTCGGGCCGCGGGGGCCGGCTCCGGGCTCCCTGGGCCGCGGCGGCGGCGAGGTCGCGGGTGCCACGTGGCAGGAGGCGGTTGGCTGGCGGCGGTGTGTCCGCCCCGGGCGGACAATGTCCGGTGGCGCGCGGTGGCAAATTAGGGTTTCGGAGGTAGGAGGAGATCCGAAAATCGGGGGGGGGGGGTTTAAATAGGCATAGAGGGAGCTAGGAGAGTCCAAATGAGGTGCGGTTTTCGGCCACGCGATCGTGATCGAACGCTCTAGATGATGGAGCAGAGTTTGGTGGGTTTTGGGCCAAATTGGAGGGGTGTTGGTCTGCAACACACACGAGGCCTTTTCGGTCCCTCGGTTAACCGTTGGAGTATCAAACGAAGTCCAAATGATACGAAACTTGACAGGCGGTCTACCGGTAGTAAACCAAGGCCGCTTGGCAAGTCTCGGTCCAATCCGGAAATGTTTAATCCCCACACACGAAAGAAAGCTAGAAATGACCACCGGAGAAGAACGAAGCGCCGGAATGCAAAACGGACAACGGGGAAAATGCTCGAATGCATGAGACGAACACGTATGCAAATGCAATGCACATTATGACATGATATGAGATGCATGACAATGACAACAACACACGGAGACAAAAACCCGAACCCGAGAAAATAAAATAACTTAACGCCAGGAACGGCAAGAGTTGGAGTACAAATTGGGAAAGTTACATCCGGGGTGTTACAACACTCCACCACTATGAAAAGATCTCGTCCCGAGATCTAGGACTGAAAGAACGCCGGGTACTCAGAACGGCGAATAGTACACCAACATGTAATTATGTAAGAACACAAGGAGGACAATACATGGAAATCTAGCCGCGCAAATGCGCGGGTCACCCTGCTAGTTCATTTAAATCAGAGAATAATGGTTGTTCTATTTATATGAGTAATATCTTTTATGGTCATGCATCCTTCAAGAGTGGTCTGTTTTTGTTGAATCTCAATCATGGTGATACACATATTCATAATATTCATGCCAAAAGATGAAAAGTTGATAATGATAGTGCAACATAGTTGTGGCACTGCCGTTTAGGTCTCATATTGGTGTAAAGCGCATGAAGAAACTCCATGCGGATGGAATTTTGGAATCACTTGATTATGAATCATTTGATGCTTGCGAACCATGCCTCATCGACAAGATGACTAAGACTCCGTTCTTCGGAACAATGGAGTGAGCCACAGACTTATTGGAAATAATACATACCGATGTATGCGTACCGATGAGTGTTGAGGCTCGCGGCTGGTATCGTTATTTTCTGACCTTAACAGATGATTTGAGCTGATATGGATATATCTACTTAATAAAGCACAAGTCTGAAACATTTGAAAAGTTCAAAGAATTTCAGAGTGAAGTGGAAAATCATCGTAACAAGAAAATAAAGTTTCTACGATCTGATCATGGAGGCGAATATTTGAGTTACGAGTTTGGCCTTCATTTAAAACAATGTGGAATAGTTTCACAACTCACGCCACCTGGAACACCATAGCGTAATGATGTGTCCGAACGTTGTAACCGTACTTATATTAGATATGGTGCGATCTATGATGTCTCTTACCGATTTACGACTATCATTTTGGGGTTATGCATTAGAGACAGCTGCATTCACGTTAAATAGGGCACCATCTAAATCCGTTGAGACGACACCATATGAACTGTGGTTTGGCAAGAAACCTAAGTTGTCATTTCTTAAAGTCTGGGGTTGCGATGCTTATGTGAAAAAGCTTCAGCCTGATAAGCTCGAACCCAAATCAGAAAAGTGTGTCTTCATAGATACCCAAAAGAAACTGTTGGGTACACCTTCTATCATAGATCCGAAGGCAAGATCTTTGTTGCTAAAAAAAGGATCCTTTCTAGAGAAGGAGTTTCTCTCGAAAGAAGTGAGTGGGAGGAAAGTAGAACTTGATGAGGTAATTGTACCTTCTCTCGAATTGGAAAGTAGCTCATCATAGAAAACTGTTCCCGTGATGCCTACACCAACTAGTGAGGAAGCTAATGATGATGATCATGAAACTTCAGATCAAGTTACTACCAAACCTCGTAGGTCAACCAGAGTACGTTCCACGCTAGAGTAGTACGGTAATCCTGTTCTGGAAGTCATGTTACTAGACCATGATGAACCTATGAACTATGAGGAAGCGATGATGATCCTAGATTCCGCGAAATGGCTTGAGGCCATGAAATCTGAGATGGGATCCATGTATGAGAACAAAGTGTGGACTTTGGTTGACTTGCCCGATGATCGGCAAGCCATAGAGAATAAATGGACCTTCAAGAAAAAGACTGACGGTGATGGTAATGTTACTATCTACAAAGCTCAACTTGTTGTGAAAGGCTTTCGACAAGTTCAAGGAGTTGACTATGATGAGACCTTCTCACCCGCAGCGATGCTTAAGTCTGTCCGAATCATGTTAGCAATTGCTGCATTTTATGATTATGAAATCTGGCAAATGGACGTCAAAACTGCATTCCTTAATGGATTTCTTAAAGAAGAGTTGTATATGATGCAACCAGAAGGTTTTGTCGATCCTAAAGGTGCTAACAAAGTGTGCAAAGCTCCGGTGATCCATTTATAGACTGGTGCAAGCATCTCGGAGTTGGAATATACGCTTTGATGAGGTGATCAAAGCATATGGTTTTATACAAACTTTTGGAGAACCCTGTATTTACAAGAAAGTGAGTGGGAGCTCTGTATCATTTATAATATTATATTTGGATGACTTATTGTTGATTGGAAATGATATAGAATTTCTGGATAGCATAAAAGGATACTTGAATAAGAGTGTTTCAATGAAAGACCTCGGTGAAGCTGCTTATATATTGGGCATCAAGATCTATAGAGATAGATCAAGATGATTAATTGGACTTTCACAAAGCACATACCTTGATAAAGTTTTGAAGAAATTCAAAATGGATCAGTCAAAGAAAGGGTTGTTGCCTGTGTTACAAGGTGTGAAGTTGAGTCATACTCAATGCCCAACCTCTGAAGAAGATAGAGAGAAAATGAAAGTCATTCCCTATGCCTCAGCCATAGGTTCTATCATGTATGCAATGTTGTGTACCAGACCTGATGTGTGCCTTGCTATAAGTCTAGCAGGGAGGTACCAAAGTAATCCTGGAGTGAATCACTAGACAACGGTTAAGAACATCCTGAAATACCTGAAAAGGACTACGGATATGTTTCTCGTTTATGGAGGTGACAAAGAGCTCTTCATAAATGGTTACATCGATGCTAGCTTTAACACTGATCCGGATGACTCTAAGTCACAAACCGGATATGTATTTATATTGAGTGGTGGAGCTGTCAGTTGGTGCAGTGATATGTCTCCAACGTATCAATAATTTTTTTATTGTTCCATGCTATTATATTATCCATCTAGGATGTTTTATATGCATTTATATGCTATTTTATATGATTTTCAGGACTAACGTATTAACCTAGAGCCCAGTGACAGTTTCTGTCTTTTCCTTGTTTTTGAGTTTTACAGAAAAGGAATACCAAACGGAGTCCAATTGACATGCCAATTTTTGATGATTTTTTATGGACCAAAAGAAGCCCCCGGAGTAAAAGAGTTGGGCCAGAAGAGTCCCGGGCCATCCACCAGGGTGGGGGCGCGCCCTACCACCCCCCCCGGGGGCGCGCCCCCTATCTCATGGACGACTCGGAGACCCCCCTGACTTGTTCCCGATGCCAAAAATTCCTATAAATACAGAAACCTCCAGAAAATAACCTAGATCAGGAGTTCTGCCGCCGCAAGCCTCTGTAGCCGCCGAAAACCAATCTAGACCCATTCCGGCACCCTGTCGGAGGGGGGATCCCTCTTTGGTGGCCATCTTCATCATCCCGATGCTCTCCATGACGAGGAGGGAGTAGTTCACCCACAGGGATGAGGGTATGTACCAGTAGCTATGTGTTTGATCTCTCTCTCTCTCTCTCGTGTTCTTGATTCGGCACGATCTTGATGTATCGCGAGCTTTGCTATTATAGTTGGATCTTATGATGCTTCTCCCCCTCTACTCTCTTGTAATGGTTTGAGTTTTCCCTTTGAAGTTATCTTATCGGGTTGAGTCTTTAAGGATTTGAGAACACTTGATTTATGTCTTGCATGTGCTTATCTGTGGTGACAATGGGATATTCACGTGATCCACTTGATGTATGTTTTGGTGATCAACTTGTGAGTTCTGTGACCTCGTGAACTTATGCATAGGGGTTGGCACACGTTTTCTTCTTGACTCTCCGGTAGAAACTTTGGGGCACTCTTTGAAGTTCTTTGTGTAGGTTGAATAGATGAATCTGAGATTGTGTGATGCATATCATATAATCATACCCACGGATACTTGAGGTGACATTGGAGTATCTAGGTGACATTAGGGTTTTGCTTGATTTGTGTCTTAAGGTGTTATTCTAGTACGAACTCTAGGATAGATTGAACGGAAAGAATAGCTTCGTGTTATTTTACTACGGACTCTTGAATAGATCGATCAGAAAGAATAGCTTTGAGGTGGTTTCGTACCCTAATGACTCTTTGTTGCATGTTGAGGGATAGTTATATGATCCAATTATGTTATTATTGTTGAGAGACCTTGCACTACTGAAAGTATGAACCCTAGGCCTTGTTTCAACGCATTGCAATACCGTTTTCGCTCACTATTATCATTAGTTACCTTGCTGTTTTTATATTTTTCATATTACAAAAACCTATATCTACCATCCATATTGCACTTGTATCACCATCTCTTCACCAAACTAGTGCACGTATATAATGTGCCATTGTATTGTGTGTGTTGGGGACACAAGAGACTCTTTGTTATTTGGTTGCAGGGTTGTCTGAGAGAGACCATCTTCATCCTACGCCTCCCACAGATTGATAAACCTTAGGTCATCCACTTGAGGGACATTTGCTATTGTCCTACAAACATCTGCACTTGGAGGCCCAACAACGTCTACAAGAAAAAGGTTGTGTAGTAGACATCAAGCTCTTTTCTGGCGCCGTTGTCGGGGAGGTTAGCGCTTGAAGGTATATCTTTAGATCTTGCAATCGAATCTTTTAGTTTCTTGTTTTATCACTAGTTTAGTCTATAAAATAAAACTACAAAAATGGAATTAAGGTTGCCTCGTATGCTTCATCTTTTTAATATCTTTCGTGAAAACAAGGATTCCGATAATTGTGCCAAAGTGTTAGAAGAAGAATGCATTAAAATGTTTGGCACTAAATGTTTGGATGATGAGCATGATTGCAATGTTGTTAGTATGAATTCTTTGAATACCCATGATGCTAATGATATGCAAAGCCACAAGCTTGGGGATGATATGTTTGATGAAGATGATATTTTTTGTCCCCCAAGTTTTGATGAGCAAATTTATTATGATGAAAGCATCCCTCCTATCTATGATGATTATTGTGATGACATGTATGCTATAAAGAATAATGATGTCCATGAAACTTGTCATCAAGATTTTAACTTTCAATTGGATTATGCCTCACATGATAGTTATTTTGTTGAGTTTGCTCCCACTACTATTCATGAGAAGAAATTTGCTTATGTGTAGAGTAATAAAAATTCTATGCTTGTAGATCATGAAAATAATGCTTTATGTGATGGTTATATTGTTGAATTCATTCATGATGCTACTGAAAATTATTATGAGAGAGGAACATATGCTTTTACATATTGCAATGATATCAAGTTTCCTCTCTATGTGTTGAAAATCTTGAAGTTATCCTTGTTTTGCTTTCCTATGCTAGTTGATTCTTGTTCCCATAAGTTGTTTGATCACAAAATCTCTATGCATAGGAAGTGGGTTAGACTTAAATGTGCTTGTCATATGCTTCATGATGCTCCCGTTATATTTCAATTCTTATTTTATGTGAGCATCATTGAAATCATCATGCCTAGCTAGGGGCGTTAAACGATAGCGCTTGTTGGGAGGCAACCCAATATTATTTTTGTCCTTTGCCCTTTGCTCCTGTTTAGTTATAAATAATCTATCTAGTCTCTGGTTAGATGTGTTTTTATGTTTTAATTAGTGTTTGTGCCAAGTAAAGCCTTTAGGATCTTCTTGGGTGATTGTTGTTCGATCTTGCTGATAAAAACAGAAAGTATGCGCTCATGAAAATAATTTTCATTTTTTACCAGAGAGCGATAAAATACCAATTCCAACTGCAGTAGATCAATATACAAATTATTTAGGTCGTCCTGATTTTTCAGAATTTTTGGAGTTACATAAGTACTCAAAACCTCCAGATTGCTACAGACTGTTCTGTTTTTGACAGATTATGTTCTCATTGTGTTGTTTGCTTATTTTGATGAATCTATTAGTAGTATCGAAGGGTATGAACCATAGAGAAGTTGGAATACAGTAGATATTACACAAATATGAATTTATAATGAGTTCACAACAGTACCAACAGTGGTGATTTATTTTCTTATACTAACGGAGCTTACGAGTTTTCTGTTGAGTTTTGTGTTGTGAAGTTTTCAAGTTTTGGGTAAAGATTCGATGGACTATGGAATAAGGAGTAGCAAGAACCTAAGATTTGTGATGACCAAGGCACCCCAAGGTAATATTCAAGGACAACCAAGAGCCTAAGCTTGGGGATGCCCCGAATGGCATCCCCTTCTTCGTCTTCGTTTGTCGGTAACTTTACTTGGAGCTATATTTTTATTCACCACATTATATGTGTTTTGCTTGGAGCGTCATTTTATTTTGTTTTGCTTTATGTTTGAATAATATCCCAATATTTTAAATTCTTAAATGCTAGAGAGTCTTCACATAGTTGCATAATTATTCAACTACTCATTGATCTTCACTTATATCTTTCGGAGTAGTTTGTCGTTTGCTCTAGTGTTTCACTTATATCTTTTTAGAGCATGGTGGTGGTTTTATATTGAAGAAATAGCTGAACTATCATGCTTCACTTATATTATTTTGAGAGTCTTTTAGAACAGCATGGTTATTTGCTTTGGTTATGAATTTAGTCCTAATATGATGGGCATCCAAGATGGGTATAATAAAAACTTTCATATAAAGTGCATTGAATACTATGAGAAGTTTGATTCTTTATGATTGTTTTGAGATATGGAGATGGTGATATTAGAGTCATGCTAGTTGAGTAGTTGTGAAATTGAAAAATACTTGTGTTGAGGTTTGCAAGCCCCGTAGCATGCACGTATGGCAACCGTTGTGTGACAAATTTGAAGCATGAGGTGTTTCTTTGATTGCCTTCCTTATGAGTGGCAGTCGGGGACGAGCGATGGTCTTTTCCTACCAATCTATCCCCCTAGGAGAATGCGCGTAGTGCTTTGTGTTTGATGACTTTTAGATTTTTGCAATAAGTATGTGAGTTCTTTATGACTAATGTTGAGTCCATGGATTATACGCACTCTCATCCTTCCATCATTGCTAGCCTCTTTGGTACCGTGCATTGCCCTTTCTCACGCCAAGAGTTCATGCAAACTTTGCCGGTGCATCCAAACCCCATGATATAATACGCTCTATCACACATAAGCCTCCTTATATCTTCCTCAAAACAGCCACCACACCTACCTATTATGGCATTTCCATAGCCATTCCGAGATATATTGCCATGCAACTTTCCACCGTTCCGTTTCTTATGACACGCTTCATCATTGTCATATTGCTTTGCATGATCATCTAGTTGACATCGTATTTGTGGCAAAGCCACCGCTGAATTTTTTTTTATAGATGTCACTCTTGAATCATTGCACATCCTGGTACACCGCCGGAGGCATTCATATAGAGTCATATTTTGTTCTAGTTTCGAGTTGTCAATAAATAGAAGTGTGATGACCATCATTATTAGAGCATTGTCCCATGAGGAAATAAATAAAAAGAGAGAGAAAGGCCAAATAAAAAAATAGAAGGCCCAAAAAAAGAAAAAATGAGAGAAAAAGAGAGAAGGGGCAATGCTACTATCCTTTTACCACACTTGTGCTTCAAAGTAGCACCATGATCTTCATGATAGAGAGTCTCTTATGTTGTCACTTTCATATACTAGTGGGAATTTTTCATTATAGAACTTGGCTTGCATATTCGAACAATGGGCTTCCTCAAATGCCCTAGGTCTTCATGAGCAAGCAAGTTGTATGCACACCCACTTAGTTTCTTTTGTTGAGCTTTCATACATTTATAGCTCTAGTGCATCCATTGCATGGCAATCCCTACTCGCATTGACATCAATTGATGGGCATCTCCATAGCCCATTGATTAGCCGCATCGATGTGAGACTTTCTCATTTTTTGTCTTATCCACACAACCTCCATCATCATATTCTATTCCACCCATAGTGCTATGTCCATGGCTCGCACTCATGTATTGCGTGAAAGTTGGAAAAGTTTTAGAATACTAAAGTATGAAACAATTGCTTGGCTTGTCATCGGGGTTCTGCATGATGGGAGCATTTTGTGTGACGAAAATGAAGCATGGACAAACTATATGATTTTGTAGGGATGATCTTTCTTTGGCTATGTTATTTTGAGAAGACATAATTGCTTGGTTAGTATGCTTGAAGTACTATTGTTTTTATGTCAATATTAAACTTTTGTCTTGAATCTTTTGGATCTGAATATTCATGCCACAATAAACAAAATTACATTGAAAATTATGTTAGGTAGCATTCCACATCAAAAATTCTGTTTTTATCATTTACCTACTCGAGGACGAGCAGGAATTAAGCTTGGGGATGCTTGATACGTCTCCAGCGTATCTATAATTTTTTATTGGTCCATGCTATTATATTGTCCATCTAGGATGTTTTATATGCATTTATATGATATTTTATATGATTTTTGGGACTATTAACCTAGAGCCTAGTGCCAGTTTCTGTTTTTCCTTGTTTTTGAGTTCTATAGAAAAGGAATACCAAATAGTCCAATTGACGTGCCAATTTTTGATGATTTTTTATGGACCAAAAGAAGCCCCCAGAGTAAAAGAGTTGGGCCAGAAGAGTCCCGGGCCGTCCACGAGGGTGGGGGGCGCGCCCTACCCCCCGGGAGCGCCTTACCCCCCGGGCCCGCCCCCTATCTCGTGGACGACTCGGAGACCCCCCTGACTTGTTCCCGACGCCAAAAATTCTTATAAATACATAAACCTCGAGAAAATAACCTAGATCGGGAGTTACGCTGCCGCAAGCCTCTATAGCCGTCGAAAAGTAATCTAGACCCGTTCTAGCACCTTGCCGGAGGGGGGAATCCCTCTCCGGTGGCCATCTTCATCATCCCGACGCTCTCCATGACGAGGAGGGAGTAGTTCACCCTCGGGGCTGAGGGTATGTACCAGTAGCTATGTGTTTGATCTCTCTCTCTCTCGTGTTCTTGATTCGGCACGATCTTGATGTATCGCGAGCTTTGCTATTATAGTTGGATCTTATGATGCTTCTCCCCCTCTACTCTCTTGTATTGGATTGAGTTTTCCCTTTGAAGTTATCTTAGCGGATTGAGTCTTTAAGGATTTGAGAACACTTGATATATGTCTTGTATGTGCTTATCTATGGTGACAATGGGATATTCGCGTGATCCACTTGATGTATGTTTTGGTGATCAACTTGCGAGTTCCGTGACCTCGTGAACTTATGCATAGGGGTTGGCACACGTTTTCGTCTTGACTCTCAAGTAGAAACTTTGGGGCATTCTTTGAAGTTCTTTGTGTAGGTTGAATAGATGAATCTGAGATTGTGTGATGCATATCGTATAATCATACCCATGGATACTTGAGGTGACATTGGAGTATCTAGGTGACATTAGGGTTTTGGTTGATTTGTGTATTAAGGTGTTATTCTAGTACGAACTCTAGGATAGATTGAACAGAAAGAATAGCTTCGTGTTATTGCACTACGGACTCTTGAATAGATCGATCAGAAAGAATAACTTTGAGGTGGTTTCGTACCCTACAATAATCTCTTCGTTTGTTCTACTCTATTAGTGACTTTGGAGTGACTCTTTGTTGCATGTTGAGGGATAGTTATATGATCCAATTATGTTATTATTGTTGAGAGAACTTGCACTAGTGAAAGTATGAACCCTAGGCCTTGTTTCAATGCATTGGAATACCGTTTTCGCTCACTTTTATCATTAGTTACCTTGCTGTTTTTATATTTTCATATTACAAAAACCTATATCTACCATCCATATTGCACTTGTATCACCATCTCTTCTCCGAACTAGTGCACCTATACAATGTACCATTTTATTGGGTGTGTTGGGGACACAAGAGACTCTTTGTTATTTGGTTGCAGGGTTGTTTGAGAGAGGCCATCTTCATCCTACGCATCCCACGGATTGATAAACCTTAGGTCATCCACTTGAGGGAAATTTGCTACTATCCTACAAACCTCTGCACTTGGAGGCCCAACAACGTCTAGAAGAAGAAGTTTGTGTAGTAGACATCATGCAGTTCCAAGCATAGCGTCGTGGCGGGATCTACATGTGAAGCGGAGTACATAGCTGCTTAGGAAGCAGCGAATGAAGGATTCTAGATGAAGGAGTTCATATCCGATCTAGGTGTAATACCTAGTGCATCGGGTCCAATAAAAATCTTTTGTGACAATACTGGAGCAATTGCCTTGGCGAAGGAATCTAGATTTCACAAGAGAACCAAACACATCAAGAGACGCTTCAACTCCATCCATGCTCAAGTCGAGGAGGGAGACATTGAGATTTGCAAAATACATACGGATCTGAATGTGGCAGACACGTTGACTAAACCACTTCCATGAGCAAAACATGATCAGCACCAAGACTCCATGGGTGTTAGAATCATTACAGTGTAATCTAGATTATTGACTCTGGTGCAAGTGGGAGACTAAAGGAAATATGCCCTAGAGGTTATAATAAAGTTGTTATTTATATTTCCTTATATCATGATAAATGATTATTATTCATGCTAGAATTGTATTAATCGGAAACTTGATGCTTCTGTGAATACATAGACAAAACACAGTGTCCCTAGTATGCCTCTACTAGACTAGCTCGTTAATCAAGGAAGGTTAAGTTTCCTAACCATAGACGTGTGTTGTCATTTGATGAACGGGATCAAATCATTAGGAGAATGATGTGATGGACAAGACCCATCCGTTAGCTTAGCATAATGATCGTTAAGTTTTATTGCTATTGCTTTCTTCATGACTTATACATATTCTTTTGACTATGAGATTATGCAACACTCGAATACCGGAGGAATACCTTGTGTGCTATCAAACATCATAATGTAACTGGGTGATTATAAAGATGCTCTACAGGTATCTCCGAAGGTGTTTGTTGGGTTGGCATTGATCGAGATTAGGATTTGTCGCTCCGAGTATCGGAGAGGTATCTCTGGGCCCTCTCGGTAATGCACATCATGATAAGCCTTGCAAGCAATGTGACTAATGAGTTAGTTGAGGGATGATGCATTATGGAACGAATAAAGAGACTTGCCAGTAATGAGACTGAACTGGGTATGGAGATACGGACGATCGAATCTCGGGCAAGTAACATACCGATGACAAAGGGAATGATGTATGTTGTCATTACGGTTTGACTAATAAAGATCTTCGTAGAATATGTAGGAACCAATATGAGCATTGATAACCCACAAGTATAGGGGATCAATTGTAGCCTCTTCCGATAAGTAAGAGTGTCGAACCCAACAAGTAGCTAAAGGTAGAACAAATATTCCCTCAAGTTCTATCGACCACCGATACAACTCTACACACGCTTAACGTCCGCTTTACGTAGAACAAGTATGAAACTAGAAGTACTTTGTAGGTCTTGTTGGATAGGTTTGCAAGATAATAAAGAGCACGTAAATAAAAAGTAGGGGCTGTTTATATAAAGACACAACTAAATTAGTTTCAATAGAGAGCTTTTTGTCATGAGAAAGTTATTTGTCCCTAAGCAATCGATAACTAGACCAGTAATCATTATTGCAATTTTATTTGAGGGAGAGGCATAAGCTAACACACTTTCTCTTCTTGGATCATATGCACTTATGATTGGAACTCTAGCAAGCATCCGCAACTACTAAAGATCATTAAGGTAGAACCCAACCATAGCATTATAAGGCATCAAGTCCTCTTTACTACCATACGCAAACAACCTACTTACTCGGGTCTGTGCTTCTGCCACTCACGCCACCCACCATAAGCAAATCATGAACATATTGCAAACCCTACAGCGGGGATCCCTCACGCTTGCGCGACACAGAGAGCACCATAGGATAGCACCAATAATAAAACATGCAACTCAAACCAGTCATGATCATCAATTAACCCATAGGACAAAACGGATCTACTCAAACATCATAGGATAGCCATACATCATTGGGAAATAATATATAGTATTGAGCACCATGTTTAAGTAGAGATTACAGCGGGTAAAAGAGGGGTTACACCGCTGCATAGAGGGGGGGAGTTGGTGATGATGGCGGTCAAGTTGTTGGTGTAGATTGCGGTGATGATGATGGCGCAGGTGGCGTTCCGACGCCACCAGAAGAGAGGGGGAGAGAGCCCCCCTTCTTCTTCTTCTTCCTTGACCTTCTCCCTAGACGGGAGAAGGGTTTCCCCTCTGGTCCTTGGTCTCCATGGCATGGGAGGGGCGAGAGCCCCTCCGAGATTGGATTTGTCTCTCTGTCTCTCTCTGTTTCTGCGCTGGCTGATTCTGCCCTTTCACCGTTTCTTAAATTCCCGGAGATTTGTAACTACGATTGGGCTGAATTTTGGACACAATTTTTATCCAGATATTGGCTTTCTTGCGGAGAAAGAAGGGCACCAACCGCCTTACGGGGTGGCCATGAGGGCCTAGGGCGCGCCTGACCCCCTTGGGTGCGCCCCCCTGCCTCGTGGCCCCCTCGGGCATCGTCTCGCATTAATTCTTCTTCCCAAAAATCACATATATTCCAAAAAAATCTCCGTCAGTTTTTATCCCATTTGGACTCCATTTGATATGGATTTTCTACGAAACAAAAAACATGCAACAAACAGGAACTGGCACTAGGCACTGGATCAATATGTTAGTCCCAAAAATAGTATAAAAAGTTGCCAAAAGTATATGAAAGTTGTATAATATTGGCATGGAACAATCAAAAATTATAGATACGACAGAGATGTATCAACATCCCCAAGCTTAATTCCTGCTCGTCCTCAAGTAGTTAAATGATAAAAAAGATTTTGATGTGGAATGCTACCTAGCATAATCTTGATCATGTAATCTAATCATGGCATGAATATTAAGACACGAGTGATTCAAAGCAATAGTCTATCATTTGACATTAAGACAATAATACTTCAAGCATACTAATAAAGCAATCATGTCTTTTCAAAATAGCATGGCCAAAGAAAGTTATCCCTACAAAATCATATGGTCTGGCTATGCTTCATCTTCACCACACAAAATATTCAAATCATGCACAACCCCGATGACAAGCCAAGCAATTGTTTCATACTTTTGACGTTCTCAAACCTTTTCAACTTTCACGCAATACATGAGCGTGAGCCATGGAGATAACACTATAGGTGGAATAGAATATGATGGTGGAGGTTGTGTGGAGAAGATAAAAAGGGATAAAGTCTCACATCGACGCGGCTAATCAACGGGCTATGGAGATGCCCATCAATTGATGTCAATGCGAGGAGTAGGGATTGCCAATGGATGCACTAAGAACTATAAGTGTATGAAAGCTCAAACTGAAACTAAGTGGGTGTGCATCCAACTTGCTTGCTCAAGAAGACCTAGGGCATTTGAGGAAGCCCATCGTTGGAATATACAAGCCAAGTTCTATAATGAAAATTCCCATTAGTATGTGAAAGTGATAACTCAAGAGACTCTCTATATGAAGAACATGGTGCTACTCTGAAGCACACGTGTGGTAAAAGGATAGTAACATTGTCCCTTCTCTCTTTTCTCTCTTTTTTTCTTTTCTTTTTTTTGTAGGTTTCTTTGGCCTCTCTCTTTTTTTGGGGGGGGGGGGGGGGGTTCTTTGACAGCTTTTATTTTGATAACCTCACATGGGACAATGTTCTAATAATGATGATCATTGAGGGAGTCCTGGATTAGGGGGTCCTCGGACAGCCGGACTATATACTTTGGTCGGAGTGTTGGACTATGAAGATACAAGGTTGAAGACTTCGTCATGTGTCCGGGTGGGACTCTCCTTTGCGTGGAAGGCAAGCTTGGCGATTCAGATATGTAGATCTCCTTCTCTGTAACCGACTCTGTGTAACCCTAGCCCCCTCCGGTGTCTATATAAACTGGAGGGTTTAGTCCGTAGGACAACAACAATCAGAATCATAGGCTAGCTTCTAGGGTTTAGCCTCTATGATCTCGTGGTAGATCAACTCTTGTAATACTCATATCATCAAGATCAATCAAGCAGGAAGTAGGGTATTACCTCCATCGAGAGGGCCCGAACCTGGGTAAACATTGTGTCCCCCGCCTCCTGTTACCATTAGCCTTAGACGCACAGTTAGGGACCCCTACCCGAGATCCACCGGTTTTGACACCGACATTGGTGCTTTCATTGAGAGCCACTGTGCCGTCACGATAAAGGCTTGATGGCTCCTTCTATCATCGGTAACGATGCGATCCAGGGTGAGGTTTTTCTCCCCAGACAGATCTTCGTATTCGGCGGCTTCATACTGCGGGCCAACTCGCTTGGCCATCTAGAGAAAATCAATAGCTACGCCCCTGGCCATCAGGTCAGATTTGGAAGCTTGAACTACACTGCTGATATCCGCGGAGACTTGATCTTCAATGGATTCGAGCTCATGTCATGCGCGCCACACAGTCACGACGAGCATGACTTAGCTCTGCCATCGGATGGTGTTCGGGAGATCACACCTGAGGTTACTCTGGCCCTCAATCTGGAGCAGATCGCGTCATCCAAGGACGGGTGGACGGTCCTCGCCATGGACCCTTGGATTCGTCCCCGGCCACAGGCTTCAAACCGCCTGCGTCCGTGCCTATCCAATCTGATTGGGCACCAATCATGGAGTTTACCTCCGCGGATATTTTTCTGCACTCGCCCTTGGGCGATGTGCTAGATTCATTGAGGTCTCTCTCCTTGTCAGGAGACCCTCGGCCGAACTATGTCCGGCTCGAGTGGGAAGCGGACGACGAAGGAATTTGTTCCCCGCCCACCACCCACTTAGTAGCCACTGTCGACGACCTAACCGACATGCTTGATTTCGACTCCGAAGACATCGACGGTATGGACGACGATGCAGGAGAGGAACAGGAACCACCACCCACAGGGCGCTGGATAGCCACTTCATCACACGATATATACATGGTGGATACACCCAAAGAAAACAACGATGAGGAACGGAAGGATGCAATGAAGGATAGTCCCCTCGAGAAGCAACCAAAGCGACAACGTAGGCGCCGCTCCAAATCCCGCCTCAGCAAAAACAGCGATAACAGCGCAAGAAAGAATAATACCCTGGTTGACTCCAAAGGAAACGACGACCATATGGACCCAGCGATGGAGCAGGATGAGAGAGCGAACGGCGAACATAGTACTGAGCCGCTGTCCGATCATGGCAACGCCGAGGGTAAAGCTCATCAACCTGCCTCCGGAGAGGAGAACAGTTCGTACGACAATGCACACATCACCTCGGAAAGGCACTTGGAACAAGAGAACCTCCATAGAAGGCTTATTGCCACCGCGAGGAGCCTAAAGAAGCAGAAGCAAAGGCTTAAGGCCGCGCAGAATACGCTCAACAGCAGATGGAATAAAGTGCTTGACACTGAAGAAAAGTACGGCGGTAGTCGCCACACAAAGAGCTATCCAAAGTGCAAGCTGCTGCCTGAATTCGATGACGAGGCTTTAGAGCCCATTCAGCCGAAAAATAAAATGGCCGATCAGCATGATCAACCACCCCGTGGCCGCGACAGGGCGGCTAACAACATCGCACACAAGTCAGCGCATGATTTATGCGAAGACCTGCACAAAAAAGCCGGTATGGCCAGGTCCATCTACGGATCCAGGAAGCGCGCTCCGGCACAGAATCATGGCCGCCCAAATGACTATACTGACCGAATAATAGCTCGGTATCAAAACCAAACGCTACAACCGTCTGAAGAATGCCATGACACATCCAAATACAGGGGTGTCGCGCACCCCCTATGCTTCACCGATGAGGTGCTGGATCATGAATTTCTAGAGGGATTCAAACCCGTGAACATAGAGCCATACAACGGAACGACAGACCCTGGGGTCTGGATTGAAGATTTTATCCTTCACATCCACATGGCTCGCGGAGATGATCTCCACGCCATCAAATACCTGCCCCTCAAGTTGAAAGGACCAGCTCGGCACTGGCTGAAAAGCCTCCCCGAAAACTCAATTGGAAGTTGGGAAGAGCTTGAGGATGCTTTTAGGGCCAATTTTCAAGGGACCTATGTCCGACCTCTGGACGCAGATGATTTAAGTCACATAATTCAACAGCCCGAAGAGTCAGCCTGAAAGCTTTGGAACAGATTCCTCACGAAGAAGAATCAAATTGTCGACTGCCCAGATGCCGAAGCCTTAGCGGCTTTCAAGCACATTGTCTGGAACGAATGGCTCGCCAAACACCTCGGCCAGGAAAAACCAAGGACAATGACAGCCCTAACAAGCGTTATGACCCGCTTTTGCACAGGCGAAGACAGTTGGCTGGCCCATAGCGGCACCAGCAACCCAGGCACATCCGAAGTCAGGGATGGCAACGGGGAACCGTGATGCAATAAAAGCAAGCGTCGAAACAACGAAGACAGCCCAGACAACACGGCGGTAAACGCCGGATTCAGGGGCTCTCGACCCGGTCAACGGAAAAAGCGATTTAAAGCCAGCAGAGATGGACCGTCCAGCCTAAACAAGATTCTAGACAGATTATGTCAGATTCATGGCACCTCCGACAAACCTGCAAATCACACCAACAGAGAATGTTGGGTCTTCAAGCAGGCCAGCAAGCTAAACGTCGAACACAAGGGGAGGGAGACACCAAGCAAAGATGAGGATGAGCCTCGCCAGCCGAACACTAGGGGACAGAAAAAATTCCCACCAGAGGTCAAAACAGTGAACATGATTTACGCAACTCACATACCAAAGAGGAGGCGCCAGCGCGCACCCCGAGACGTATACGTCGTGGAGCCCGTCACCCCCCAAGTTCAACCCTTGGTCGGCCTGCCCGATCACTTTTGATCGCAGGGGTCACCCGACTAGTATCCGGCATGGAGGATCGGCTGGCTTGGTGCTAGACCCAATAATTGACAGATACCATCTCACCTGAGTCCTTATGGACGGCGGCAGTAGTCCTAATCTGATATATCAGGATACCATCCGCAAAATGGGGATAGACCCGACACGAATCAGCCAAAGCAATACTACCTTTAAAGGAGTAATACCATGACCAGAGGCCCGCTGCACGGGCTCTCTAGTACTAGAGGTTGTATTCGGTTCTCCCGACAACTTCCGAAGCGAAGAATTAAACTTCGACACCGCTCCATTCCGAAGCGGCCATCACGCACTACTCGGAAGAATGACCTTCGCTCGTTTTAATGCAGTACCGCATTACGCTTATCTTAAGCTTAAGATGCCCGGTCCACGTGGCATCATCATAGTTAGCGGAAACATAGAGTGTTCCTCAAGTATGGAGGAATACGTGGCGGCTCTAGCAGCCAATCACTGAACGGCCTCTCCAACCAGAAGAAATGATCGATCGTCAAGACCGCGGACACGGTTAGACGAGTCTGATGCACCACTAGCTGTAACAGCTCAGATAAACCTGAGATTGGGTCGATGGATATACCCCCATAGGTGGTGCTAGGGGCTTCCCGCGTGTAAAAAGGGCTACAGTTTGGCTTGACCCTATTTAGATTGTGTTTTAATGGTTCATTAAAGAATAACCAATTTTTCGCACAAACACTTTCACCTGGGTTTTTCTCTTTTACAGATGATCATTGTGCTACACCCTTCCAGGATACGGCACAATGGAGACACAGGCGTAGACGTGCAGCAGGGCCCTGCTCAAAGGTTTCTTTTTAGATTAAGACCCTGTGTAAACCTTTTTTACTGTCTCTTGTTGCTTCACTCCCTCCGGATACTCAACACAACCGAAAGGGATGCTGGCGTTATTGGCATTTCGTCACGTCGGACTAATGCAAGTACCTGAAAATTCAGGGCTCATTATCGAGGGTGTTACCCAGCCCAGTATATGTTGTAAAGTCCGAATACCTTAGGGAGTGTTCGGCGTCGCGAGTTTGGTCTTATATGCATCATCTCCGAATCATGTCTTTGGTCAATAGTTGGGTTTGCCCGGCTCCCGTGTTTTGCTACCTTACGTTCCGCTCTATCGGCTAAGGTGGCACTGGGAGAACTACTGCGATTGTGCCCTGGTTCATCTGGATGAGCACCTCAGTAGAGAAAGCCAAAAACTGACTGTCATGATAAAGCGCGAGACTGGTCAACCACTCGATGACTCAGCGGAATCTTCGCGATTCCTCCACATTAACGAAGGACCGGTTTATCGGTCATGTATGTACGCGCACCGTATTCGGATAAGCGCGGAAGTACCAGGGGCTATATAGTAGCCCCACCGTCAAACTCCTATGGCTAAGTGAAAGTGTTAAAGCTATATAGTCTGATTGCCTTGTTCGCCGCGCTATCACCTCCTTAATGGACCAAGACGTTGGGTCAAGTGTGAATACGTGCTTTTCTAAACACCCCCGCATTATGTGCATGGGGGCTGAAGCCGACGACTGCAAACTTTTAGGTTATATACATACATAAATGGCCGCACAGGAGGCATTATAATACTTTCAGGCAAAAGTATAAACACGATGTCACATCCTTAGCTTCTGGTATTGCCTGGTGTTTTGCATTTTGTTGCATCATGTTTAAATTCTATTTGAATTTGAAATTGGGATTGATCAAACCCTAGCACTTTGAAATTCAATTAGGTCTAGTAAAAAATGCTTTCAATCAAGCAAAGTACCCTTCATCAATGTTTGCTAATTTTGGCAAGGCTTTGGATCCAAACCAAAAATATTGAACATTTTTAAGGAATATTTTGGGCACTGAAATTAAATCATATTCTATTTGAATTTGAATTTATATTCCTAATATATAGAATATATTTTCAAATGTATTAGAAATATTTGTGTGCACTTGGAAAAGTCCATATAAGCCACATAGGTATTTACAGAAAGTTTTGGCACTGATTTGAATTTGTTTTGAGTTTAAACAGTGGCAAACCAGAACAAAACAGAATAACAGAATAGAAAAACAGAAACAAAAGAAAAATGAGAGGCCACCGGGCCTCTTACCCGCACCCACCTGGCGGCCCACCTACCTGGTCCAGCCCACCTACCCCCACTGTGTCGTCTTCCTCCTGCCAGTAGGAGCAGGTGCGTGTCGACGCACGCGCAGCTATGGCCACCTCCTGCTTCGCGCCGGAGGCCCGTCCTTCCCCCTGATCACGCGTTTGGAGACGCCCAGAGACCCCCTGACCTCTCTCTCTCTCACCCGCAACCTCTCCCCTCCCCTGGCTCTCTCTCTCTCTCTCTCACCGGCCGAGCGCCACCGTCGCTGCCCCTCGCTGCCCTCCCCCTAGCCCACCCCTTGCCTCCCTAGCCGTCCAACCGCTCCGCCAAGACGCCGCGGGCCTATCCACCGAAGCAAGCGAGCTCGGGACATGTTGCTTCGTCGCCTTCGTCTTCAACGTCGGCCAACGGAGGGAGCCGCCATCGATCTATCGCCTGCCGGTTGTCCCCGAGCTCTCCGAGCCCCAGTTCTACTCCCTGTGAGGCCGCCGTCGTTTCCCCTCTCTCCTCTCTGTTAATTCCGTCCCCTAGACCCTATCCCCATCGATGCCGTACTCCCGCCGCCACCCAACTCGCCGTCCCCGCCGTTGCATGCCACCCCAGTGCCGCCCGAGGACACCAACGGACGCGCCTCGTTGCGCCGCTTCCAACGCGCCCGGCCGCGCGACCTCTCGTCGCCGGAGTTGGCCGGACGAGCAACCTCGTCGTGCTCTGTCTACGCCGGTGGTTAAGCGCCGGCGATGATGACGTGGCACCATCATTAGCAGTAAATGACCCTGCTAATTAACCCACACTCACACTGACGTGCGGGCCCCGCTGCCTAACTTACCAGCTAAGAAAAATAGATTAAGATTAATCTAAACACAGTGGCCCCACGCGTCGGCGTTGACATCGCTGACGTGGCCATTGACCGGACCCACCTGTCTGTGACACTAAATGTCATTGGGTCACTGACCAGTGGGTCCCACTGGTCAGGTTTGACCTGAACCGTGCCCAGTTGACCTGCTAACGTCACACCTATGTCATGCTGACGTAGTAAATCATTTTCTGGATTTAAAATAATTAGAAAATTCCAGAAAATGTCCAAAACTTCAAAAATTCATAGTAAATCAACCGTAACTCCAAATGAAATAAATTATATATGAAAAATGATCAGAAAAATCCAATCTATCCATCTATACCATTTTCATGCATGTTAGAACAACTTATGGCTGATGTTTAGGCCAAATCATATAAAGGGCATTTAAACCTTCACATATGGAGTTTGAATTTGAACCTAGGGTTCAAACCAACTCCATTTAACATGTTTCTAGTTGCATTAGCTCAAAACACAACATATTGACATGTCATGATCATGCATCATATTGTGCATTGCATTGATTGTGCTCTCCTTCTCTGTTGCCGGTATTTGTCCCCTCTCGATGGACATGCTTCCGACGATGAGTTCGATGACACCGATGAAGAGTTATAATATCTTCAGAAGTGCCAGGCAAGCAAAACCCCCTTGTTCATTCCGATACAATCCCACTCTCTCGTTCCTGCTCTCTTTTACTCCATTAGGACAATAGTGATTCAACTGTTACATGCTGCGGTAGCTGAACCCCTTTCCTCTACATGACCTGTCATTGCCACAGTAAATAGATGAAACCCACTAGCATGAGTAGGAGTTGTTTGAGCCCTAATGTGCCTACTCATTCATGCTTGTTTGTCATGCCTGCTACGGCTTAGAGTTGAGTCAGGTCTGATTCATCGGGGATGAATTGGAATGGTGATGAACATGTCCTACTGTGTGTGAGCTAAGTGTGTGAACACGATTTGGTAAAGGTAGTGGTGAGAGGCCATGTAGGAGTACATCGTGGGTTGTCTCATTGCAGCCGTCCTTAGGAACTGAGTTCTGTGTTTGTGATCCATGAACAGTTACTACTACACATTGGGCTCCGGGCGCACCAAGCTCTCTCGACTTATTAATCAACCTAATCTTTGTCCAGGAGTTGCAACTAGTTTCTGGTGTTTGTAGGTAGTGTTAGTAGTCTACCAGGTGGCACCCGGTACAGGTGGGCTTGGGACAGACTAGGCACAGTGGCACGGTGTACCAAGTGGAACCCGGATGGTGGGCTTGGGAACCCTACACACATCATTTGGGGCCGTGAGCGACACCCCGGCCGGATCTCCTTGTGGATGGAACCCGAATAGGAAATAAACCTGGACTAGAGACTTGTTGGTTAGTCAGGTTGTGGCCGACTCCCTCGCCAGGCTTCCGCTTGAAGGTTGCCGAGATACACGATGTGTACATGGTGGTAAGTGGCGAGAGCGTGTGTGAAGAAGTACACCCCTGCAGGGTTATCATTATCTATTCGAATAGCTGGATTCCTCGGATATGGAAACTTGGACACCTTGCATAGTTCATAGACAAGTGAAAGTGGATACTCTAAAATGCGCAAGATAAGCGTGAGTGCTATGGATGGCATTCTCGTAGGGAGACATGAGCGGATCCATAGAGGAGTATTGATATGATGAATATGTGGACTCGTGTGAGCCACCTCAAAAGAGTTACTTGCAGTCGTAGTTCAGGATAGCCATCGAGTCAAAGCTGGCTTGCTGTAGTTAAACTCCACCACCCCTTTCTTGATACTGATGCATATGTAGCTAGTTCTGATGTAAGTCTTGCTGGGTACATTTGTACTCACATTTGCTTAATTTATGTTTTGCAGAGAGACTTCAGTCTCGCTAGTAGTTCCGTGTGGACTTCGACGGCTTAATACCTCAGCTACGATTTTGTGCCTCAGCGGGATCTGGTAGATAGTCAGGCTTCTCAACCTTTTTCATTTGTAGATGTCTGTACTCAGACATGTTAAGCTTCCGCATGTGCTTTGACTTGTATGCTCTGAATGTTGGGTCATGAGACCCATGCTTGTAATATCTCGCTCCTCGGAGCCTAATCAATAAATACTCTGAGTCGTAGAGTCTTGTTGTGATGCCATGTTGTATTGCACATATTGAGCATATTGTGTGTATGATTGAAATGCTTGGTATGTGTGGGGTCCGACAACCTAGTTGTTTATCCTTGGTAGCCTCTCTTATGGGGAAATGCAGTCTTGTGCTTCCATGAGCCATAGTAGTCCGCTACAGCCCGGTTCACCGGAGTCCTGCTAGCCCAGCACTACTACTCCGGAACACTTGACTGGCCAGCATGTGATTCACTTCATTCCTGTGTCTATCCCTTCAGGGAAATGTCACGCGGTGACATCCGAAGTCCTGCCTAGCATGCTACAGCCCGGTTCACCGGAGTCCTGTTAGCCCAGTGCTACAGCCCAGATTCGCACGCTGCTGACCGACATGCTCGATGTTGATTCATGTATGCCTGTCCCCGTAAGTTAGTGCCACTTTGGGTTCACGACTAGTCATGTCGGCCCGGGTTCTCTTTCATATGGATGCTAGGGACACTATCATATACGTGAGCCAAAAGGCGCAAACGGTCCCGAGCCATGGTAAGCCAACACCCGTGGGAATACCGTGCGTGAGGCTGCAAAGTGATATGAGGTGTTACCGGCTAGATCGATGTGGCTTGGAATCGGGGTCCTAACAGCTTTGGTATCAGATCTTGACTGCCTGTAGGATTACCAAGACAAGCTGGTCGAAGTTGTGTCTAGAAATGATTTAGTTATATAAGGGAATTGATTGTGGATGGGAACGTATGGCTCTTTTTACTCCTTATCCTCATGACCTTCTGATCTGAGTCATCTTATCTTTTCTACGGGGTTAAGAACTAGGCTTCTCTTCTATCTCTCAGGATGACGTGTTACTAAACCGTAGTTGCCTAGGATTGCTGAGTTCAAGCCTCAGTTCAGTTCCTCCTACTTCCATATGTTCATAGCTGGCCTCAGAACCTTGATATTGTGATGTTGAGTGGTTATGCCACCATTTTGTCAGATGTCTCAAATCATTTTGAGCATTTACAGCCGTTATGTTGTCCAAGTCATCCCAGGTTTCTAAACAGTCTGATGCATCTGCAAATCCCATCCTCCCGTTCCTGATTTCCTTTTGGGCCAGATTAAGCACACTAATCGGTGAGTTGAGGTACTCTATTGCCTCGACATATATGTTGGAGTTGTTATTATGACACTAGGGTATCTTAGAGTTAGTAATCTAGCCATGTTTGGTGTTTTCCAGTGTGATGATTCTGGCCACCATTCTCGAAAGCATCTCGTGATGTTATTTAGTTAGTAGGTATTCTACTCCTAGGTTTTGAACCCGAGATTCACCCTACTTCATGTTGTTTGTATCTGCTAGTTCCCTTAAGATATTAGCAACCTTGTCATAGTCCTCGAGGTCTGTGGTATATCGTTCTTCCAATACCATGAGTCAATATGGCAGAAGTTCTTTTGAACCAAAAGATCACAACCAGAGTGCTCTTGATGAGTTCTTCATTCTATATTGTGACTCTGCCAATTCTATCTCTCCGCATGGGTTATCCGGAAGAAACCTGTTGAACTTAATTCGACATACTAATCTATGCATCACAACTCAAAATGTTATATGCTCCTTGAGTTGTCCATTCCCAGCTGTATTCCGACCATCATCTATCAATTGATAGTCAAGAGTATGTGTGCAATCATGTTCATCGATGGCTATTATTCTTGTGGTCCGTCAAGCCGTTCTGGTTCAGAATGACTAGGAGAAACAAACTCCAGTACCTCATCCATATCCAGGATTGGGTCAAAGTAGTTGTATTTCGCAGATCAAAATGCCAATCTAGCTTTTGCTCTGTTCTACCTTGGAGTGTTACCATCTTTATGTTAGGAATGTCATGAGAATTGCACCACCTCTTATGAATTCTTGATGAAGTGATACTTCTAACCATCATCATTCATTCCTCGGTCCTCGTATTGTTGTAACCGGAATGCCGACAAGTGAATTGTGATGTGTGAAATCAATACTCCGAGAAACTCGTTGCTTGGTAGTAAATGGACAATATTCTCATTCTTAGCGTGTTGGTTATTGAACTACCATTCTAAGTTTGATCTTGCTACCTAGTCCTTATTTCAGGTGCACTCTTCGATCAATGAGTTATGTTTGTGTCAATCCCTCGCTCTTTTGATCATATCGTCTTGCCTTGAAAAACAAGATTGTTCTCGAGCTTAGTAACATATCGGTGGTTCGTGATTTTCCGAATGTCTTCTCAGAAATGTTACCAGGTTGTCACCTGACCGCTATGTTGAGTTCGTGATCAAGTTGGTTTCTTGTAACCACCCCTTCTCCAAGAATCTGTGTTGGATACCCCTGAGCTAGTTGGTTAAGCTAAACAACAACTTGGAGAGTTGGAAGATAAAAGCTTGTCTGACTTAGTTCATGTTAAGGGATATCTTTTGTGTGTGTGTGTTGAAGAAAGATGATATCTTCATCGATTGGTCCTCGTGATCAGTTGTTGGATCTATTGTCTTGTCCAAACTTTTATTTGAGTGTGGGCTATCCTCAAATCAAATCAGAACCAACGATGTTCGTAATGTTGTCTTACTCGAGGTTGATTCCTTGGGCATACACCATTACATCCTTTGGTCTGACCAATGCTATCACCTTGTTCACATAGTCGTGGAATTCCATCTTCATGGGAACCTGGATGAATTATTGTTGAGCCCATCGACGACATCCTTATCTTGTCCATGATTCATGTTGAACATTAAGCTAGTGTTGGAAAACTTTGAAAGCATTTCTTCATGCTAGCTCATGAAGCATATGTTCGGTGTAAAAAGTGATTTTCTCCAAGTTCACGTGCATTAGGTGCAAGTTGCCTCCATGAATTTGAGAAAGTTTGTTTTGCTTCCTCTGGAATCATCCCAAGTTAGTCATGCATGTGCAAAGTATTCTATGGTTTGATAGACTGATCATCTTCATTCTGTATGTATTCCTAGCATACCAAGCCACTGATTGAATTGTTCAAGGAAAAGAAGTTCCTTCTTAAGAGCAAGACTTATACAAGGACCTCGATATCCTCGATGACGGTTCCCCATCTGAACTCAGTAGTGTTTATTATAAGACTATCATGTGGTCATGCTTGTCTAGGACAATGTGTTCACAGGTGTGTAGCAGAACCAGCTCATATTTTGGAGCTTGCTATCATAGTTCATTTCCTGAGAATCTCGCAACGTCATCTCATCAATTTGTGTTGCAAACTTTCACTTTCCTTTCTAGATTCGATGAGTCTGGAATATCCTGATACCAACCAGATCTGAATCTCAGGCAGATATGATGGTTGGAACGTGTCCCAAGAATTATAATATTGGTCTCTCCGTAACCCGGTAACGTGGATGTCATGGACAACCCACTCAGCCGGGAGGCCTATTATTGTAATATCTTGGTTGAAGAAGTTGGTCACCTCCCCATAAGGATCTCGCAGGATCTGCCTCCGTAGTTATTCCTTATGGATTCTTGAGCTTCCGAAGTCCGACCTTTTACTTGATGTTCTAGTTATCAAACCATATCTATAAATGGGTTGCGCTAGCACATCAAGGAGAACATTAGAAGCGGAGTGCTAAATGTCTGTCGGTCGATCATCCAGATTTCGTTCCCTTGGCCTCGCTAAGGTGAAATCTGAGAAAGGGGTGTCCTTCTATGCATCTGCATTGACCATCACTATTCATCATGGTAGTAAGATGTGTTGCCAGGATCCTCGACACGGATGTTGGTAGAACCTTGATGAATATGGAAATGCTCAAGTTCTTGAGAGCACGCGCAAGAAAAATCATCCCTTGTGTTGTCTTCAACAAGGTAGTCCACATCATCCATTCTAGTCTGGGTATGCCATCCCTACTTACTCCGCCAAACGATCAATTGTGAATTGCCTCGGGCTGGTATGAAGAGTTCCAATGGTCTATGGATCAAAAGTAATTCTTTTTGCCACTTAAGGGAATAATTCAACGAGCCAGCTACTCTAGGTGCCCCGTTATGGAATCATGGCAATTACCTCCTCGCTACTTTGAAATCATGGCAATCCCGTTGCTTGGGAGTCCTTAAATATTTCCTTGGGGTGCCTCGGGCATCCCCAAGCTTAGGCTCTTGCCACTCCTTATTCCTTCATCCATCGTGATCTCTCCCAAAACTTGAAAGCTTCAATCACACAACACTTAACAAAAAGTTCGATAAGATCCGTTAGTATAATAAAGCAAATCACTACTCTAAGTACTGTTGCAAACCAATTCATATTTTGTTTTTGAATTGTAGCTACTATAATATAACTTTTCCATGGCTTAATCCACTGATAGAAATTGATAGTTTCATCAAAACAAGCAAACTATGCATCAAAAACAGAAATTGTCTTAAACAGGACAGTCTGTAGTAATCTGAACATTCACCATACTTCCGGTACTCCAAAAATTCTGAAAACATTTGTAAAAAATAAAAAAATTGTACAGAAATACAATGCAAAAGTTTCAAAACCGTTTGACGTTCCAGTAAAAAAATTTAAATCGTGCACTACAGCCAAAGTTTCTGTTCTGCACCGCACAAACCAACAAGCAATCTAAACATCCTAAAGGCAAACCTTGGCACATTATTTTTACAAAGCAATGGAATTGTACAAGGGGATAATTATTTTTGTTGAAAATTTTCTGTAATCAAGATTTACAAAGTTTACATGAGCATGAACAAAGTTCAAGGAGCTCCCCCACTTCAACAATGCTTGTCTCTCTCACTTTCACTTTCCTTTTTGAAAAGTTTTGGGTTCCCCTCTTTATTTTTTTGTTTTTAAACTTTATAAAAGCACACAACAGAAATAAATGACTCTCTAAAACTTCCAGGTTGTCTCCCTGGGAGCGCTTTCTTTAAAGCCATTAAGCTAAGCATATAGTGCTCAAGTAATGGATCCACCCGGATCCCAAGGTATATCAAAGCCAATTTTAATTAACAATGATTTGTGATTTAGTAGTGAGCACAAAGCAACATATATCATGTAATGATGAAGTCTAACTCTCTTCCTATGCATCGGCATGTCATAAAAGAACAATTCATGCACACATAGTGTTGGGGATATAACTATTAGGTATAACCCGCCCAGGTGGGGCCGGGTCATCCCCATGAAGATTTATCGTTATAAAGCCTAAAGGTCGCACGACGGTTCATAGATAGGCTTGGTAGCGGGCCCAGACCCGAAGGCGGCTTAAGGCCCATAAGAATAAACCGCCATGTATGTAAAACTTGTAAAGTAAGGCATGTAAGATACGCCACTGAGCCGGACACGTTGTATGAGCCGGCCGGGACTCTGTAAGCCGTAGGGCGTCAACCCGTGTATATAAGGGGACGACCCGGCGGCGGCTTACGACAAGAAACAATATATTCGAGAGCCGGTCAAGCGTATTCGCACCCCGCTCATCGAAACCCTAGCAATTCCACATACAACTGGATTAGGCTTTCACCTTCATCGTAAGGGGCCAAACCAGTATAAACTACTCATGTCCTTTGTCCTGATTAACCCCTTTAAGCTAACCTCAACGCAATGGCTCCACGACTAAGTCCTCTCTCTAGGACATCTGACGTAATATTTCCACGACAGTTGGCGCCCACCGTGGGGCGTTCGCAAGATGGTGTCGAGTTCTTGAAGGGAAACTTCGAAGGGATCAAGGGATACGCCGTGGGCCGGATGACCAAGAGTCGCCGTGGCAGGCTCTACATAGATGATGTAGGCTGGGGCCCCGAGGTCGACTCAATAGAGTATGGGTATCGGGTCCCCTTCGGCAGAATTCACGTTTTCATCGGCAAGATTGGTGAACCAGGCCCTAAGCCGGACATCTACACCAACATCGTCGAGACGGCTCAGCGTGCGAGACCCGCCCGGATTCGGCCGGCCATGAAACATGCCTTTGTGGGATTTATCCATGGAGAGGGATCTGAGGACAAATCAGCATCTGGTGACGAGATCGTCGTCTATTCCGATGGCGGGTCATCCACTGGTGAGACAGATTCATTGTACCAATTGCAAGACGGCCGGTTGGGGGGCTATTCCGATGGCGACAGTATTCTGGACCCCTGTGAGCCGCCAAACCGGGTTGCGATTTTCATGGCCGGTACAGCGCCTATACAGCACTCATCAACAGCGTCGGAGCTGGTTTCCGGGTCAGGAGCGGCGGGGGCTGCCGGGGCAGGAGGCCCTGAGCGCCGGCCAGCTCAAGTTTTAACTGACTTATTGGACAAGCTGACTGGGCTGATTACGGCAGCTGTTAACCCGGCGGATCAAGATCAGCATAATGCGGCGATTGCAAAGGTGCGTGATGATATAGCACAGGCCAGGGAGGCGCTGAACGCTGAAAAAACCAGGATGGCTGAGGAGCGGGCTGCTTTGGATGCATAGGCACAGCGAGTCCAAGCGGAATCTTATCGACTCATGTTAGATCAGAACGCCTCAAATGAAGTGATGAGGAGAAGGCATCAGAGTCGTCCGCCGGTAACTATTGAAGCAAGGAATATTTTTAACACACCAAGGGCAGGAACCAGTAACCCGGCAGCCATAAACCGGGTCGGAGCGCCTAGGACAGGAACGCCGTCTCAGCCACGTATAATGGATCCGCCTCGACAGAACAATAACTCGCCACATCACATGTCGATGCCACTGGGTCATTACTCCAACCCTTTGGATAACATGGTTGCTGTGGTGTCCCGACTGGCGGCTATCCCTGTGGAAGGTGACTCACCAGCGGCGGTTGAGACACGGAGGGCTAGAGAGTTTCTTCAGACAGCATTAGTGCATCAGCAAGCGTCCTCTTACAGCCGTGATAGGATTCATTCCACACCTCACCCAAGCCAAAGCTACAGCAGGCATTTAGATGAGCTGGCGGTGTCAAGCAGTGGACGGAATCATAACCTGTCGCGTGGTAATGACCCAGCGGGCGGTGGTACTAATGCTCAGAATGTGGTGGATCAAGGAAGAGCCCATCGATAGGCCGAGCTGGCGGCTCAGTATGCGGCTCGTCAACCAACTCCGATTCGTCCAACCACCTCGGTGGAGCCAGGTCTGATCTTTAGAAACTTGGGGGCGCCGTGTTTAGCGCCGGATCTGTGGAACGAGCGTCTGCCCAAGGATTTCAAAGGACCTCGTAAGGTGCCCAATTACACCGTTGATTTAAGTCCTGAAGCGTGGGTTGAGAGTTATGAAATGGCTATGGAGTTGTTGGATGTTAGTGAAGCATCATGTGCTAAATACTTTCCTTTGATGCTGGAAGGAACGGCCCGTACTTGGTTAAAGGAGCTCCCAGCTAATTCCATCGGGTCATGGGCCGAGTTAAAGGCCCGGTTCATCCAGAACTTTAAAGATACATGTAAACAGCCCATGTCCATTGTGTATTTGGTCTCCTGTGTCCAAGAGGAAGGCGAGTCAACAACCCATTGGGTGCGCCAGGTCTCAACAATCTTACATTCATCAGATCATATTAACACCGATTCAGTGGTGTTGATGTTGGAGAACAATTGTCGTTTCCTGCCTCTAAAGCAGAAGTTAGGGCGGCTCAAGCGTCACTGCAATGACATGGGGACGCTCATGGCGGCTCTGGTTAAATATGCAATCTCTGATAGTACCAAGAATCCCAAGTCTAATGACGAAAAAGCAGGGAATGGAAAGACGAGCGGCAACGTCAAAGGCCAGCAGTATAACCCGGGAGGCAACGGTAAGCACAAGGCTGATAATAGTTTTGACTTTATGGCTAACACCAATGCACAAGATAATGGATAGCGTCGTAAGGGCAAACCGCCGCCAAGAGCCGGCGGGTCTAGTGTCAATCTTGAGCGAATGTTGAATGAGCCCTGCCCACAAAATGGTACGAAGGAAAGACCGTCTGGGCACCTGTGGAAGGATTGTAACATCATGAGGGAGTTCAAGAATTCAAACTTTTTTCATAACAGTCACGGGCCTGGTGGCGGTCCTGGCGGCTCTTATAGTCTGGGTCATGGCGGTGGCGGCTCTAATTCCGGGTTTCAAGGAAATCAGAATAATCATGGCAGCCAGGGTGGTTACAACCAGCAAGGTAATCAAGGGGGTCAGCAGCAGCAGCAATCTGGTTATCAGAGCAACCCAAAACAGTTGAATAGTGGGCAGTATCATGTATTTACAACTAGCTTATGTAAATGTGACCAGAAGCTTCATAAGAGAGCAGTTAATGCTGTTGAGCCGGCGGTTCCTCGTTACTTGTGTTAGTCCGAGCAGCCCATTGTGTGGAGCCGGGAGGATCACCCATCCTGAGTTGATAATCCGGGTCACTTAGCGTTGGTGGTGGAACCTCAAGTTGGAGGGTATAAGTTCACTAAGGTACTCATGGACGGAGGAAGCAGCATTAATATTCTCTATTATGAGACCTTCCGTCGCATGGGGTTGACAGACAAAAATCTTAAGCCGTCAAACACGATTTTTCATGGTGTGGTGCCTGGTAAGTCGGCATATCCAGTGGGTAAGATAGCTCTAGAGGTTGCTTTTGGAGATGACCATGATTCCAGATCAAAGACATTGACCTTTGAAGTGGTGAAAATCAAAAGCCCATATCATGCTTTGTTTGGACGGTCGGCTTATGCTAAGTTCATGGCTAGGCCCTATTATGTTTATCTGCAGCTCAAGATGTCAGGTCACAAGGGAACCATCACAGTACATGGAAGCCGGAAGATAGCTTTGGAGTGTGAAGAGGGTGATGCGGCTTATGCCGAGTCGGTTTGTGCAACAGAAGAGTTAAAGTTTTACAAGGACAATGTTGACCCAGCAGATATGATGTCCCTGAAGAAGCCCACAATAGAGCATGACCCGGTTTTGAAGTTTAAATCAGCAGATGATACTAAAATGGTTGATTTTGTTCTTGGCGATTCATCCAGGAAGTTTACAATTAGTGCCAATCTGGATCAAAAATAGGAAAGCGCGCTCATCGAGTTCATCCATGAGAACCGGGACATTTTTGCATGGAAGCCTTCTGACATGCCAGGTGTACCGAGGGAACTCGCTGAGCACACTCTTAATATTGATCCGAAATTTAAACCGGTTAGGCAGTTTCTTCGCTGGTTTAATGAGGAGAGGCGAAAAGCTATTGGAGAAGAGGTAGCCCGGCTTCTGGTGGCTGGGTTTATTGTTGAGGTTTTTCATCCTGAGTGGTTGGCTAACCCGGTGCTGGTGCTTAAGAAAAATGGCACTTGGCGTATGTGTGTGGATTACACGGATTTAAAGAAAGCTTGTCTGGCTGATCCTTTTGCTCTCCCTCGTATTGATTAGATTATTGATGATACGGCGGATTGTGAGCATTTGAGCTTTTTGGATGCTTATTCTAGTTATCATCAGATCAAGATGGCAGTTAATGACCAGGAGAAGACAGCATTTATAACTCCCTTTGGAGCCTTCTGCTATGTATCAATGTCTTTTGGGCTCAAGAGTGCCCAGGTGACTTATCATAGATGTGTGCAGAACTATTTACATAACCAGATTGGGCGCAACGTTCATGCTTATGTAGATGACATTGTAGTAAAGTCAAGAAAGAAAGAGACTCTGATTGATGATTTAAAGGAGACATTTGACAATCTCCGGGTCTACAAGATGATGCTTAACCCGACCAAGTGTGTTTTTGGTGTGCCAGCAGGTCAGCTCTTGGGTTTTCTGGTTTCAGACATAGGCATTGAAGCTAACCCAGAGAAGATCAAGGCCATTACCTCTCTAGCTAAACCGGTGTGTATCAACGATGTTCAGCGACTAGCGGGGCGTATTGCGGCTCTGAGCCGATTCGTAAGCCAGCTAGGTGAGAAGGCTCTACCTCTTTATCAAATGATGAAGAAGACAGATCATTTTGTTTGGAGTGACGCTGCTAACCAAGCCTTTGAGGATTTGAAAAAACAGCTGGTTGAGCCGCCATGCTTGTTGCCCCTATTGATAAGGAGCCATTGTTGTTATATGTGGCTGCTAATGCCCGGGCCATCAGCGTGGCTATTGTAGTGGAGCAAAAGGAGGCAGGCAAGGAGCATCCGGTTCAAAGGCCGGTTTATTATATCAGTGATGTTCTTATTGAGTCCAAGCAAAGATATCCACACTTGCAGAAGCTCGTATATGGGGTGTTCTTGGCAAGCCGGAAGCTTAAGCATTATTTTCTGGGTCATCCCATCATTGCGGTCAGTTCTGCTCCATTGGGAGACATCATCCAAAATAGAGAAGCAACTGGCCGGGTTGCCAAGTGGGCTATTGAGCTTGGACCTCATGGGTTGAAGTATGTGCCTCGCACAGCTATAAAATCTCAGGCGTTGGTGGATTTCATCAATGATTGGACAGAGCTGCAGATGCCAGAGGAAAAGCCGGATAACACATATTGGACTATTCATTTTGATGGGTCCAGGCAATTGGAGGGCTCGGGGCTGGAGTTATTCTTGCTTCCCCTCGAGGTGATAAATTTTGTTATGTTCTCTGTTTGATGTTTCCTTGTACTAACAATGCAGCTGAGTATGAAGCTTTGCTTCATGGCCTTCGGTTGGCTAAGGAAATGAATTTAAGCCGGGTTAAATGCTTCAGTGATTCAGACTTAGTGGCTGAGCAAGTCTCTGGTACTTGGGATTCTAAGAATCCACTCATGGCGGCTTATCGACGAGAGGTGTATATCATCGCTGGTCACTTTAAGGGTTATCAAGTGGATCACATTGATCGAAGGAAAAATGAAGCGGCGGATGCCTTAAGCCGGTTAGGTTCTCAATGTAAACCGGTGCCGCCTAATGTATTTCTTGATGTCTTACATAACCCGTCAGTCAAGTTACCTACGGAGGAGGATTTAGCCATTCCTGACCCAGAAGCTCAGTTGGTGGCGGCTCTGCACGTGATCCCGGATTGGACAGTTCCTTATTTGGCTTACATGACCCGAGGCGAGTTACCTGAGGATGAAACTTTAGCCAGGCAAATAGCTCGGCGGTCTAAGTCAATGACAATTGTTAATGGAGAATTGCATCACCGCAGTGTTACAAGGGCGTTTCAACGTTGTGTTTCTCCAGAAGAGGGTTGTGAGATCTTACGAGAGATCCATGAAGGGGATTGTGGTCATCATGCCGGTTCAAAATCCCTTGTGGCTAAAGCTTTCCGTCATGGGTTCTATTGGTTAACAGCTCATGCCGATGCGGAGGACCTTGTCAGTAGGTGTGATGGATGTCAGAAATTTGCAAGACGAGCTCATGTGCCGGCTCAAGAATTGAGGATGATTCCAATTACTTGGCCGTTCGCAGTCTGGGGGCTTGATATGGTTGGACCTTTCAAAAGATCCAAGGATAAGAAGACCCACCTATTGGTGGCGGTTGACAAGTTCACTAAATAGGTAGAGGCAGAGCCGGTCAGTAAGTGTGACGCAGCAACAGCGGTTCAGTTCATGAAGAAGATGATCTTCAGTTTTGGCTTTCCATGCAGCATTATAACAGATAATGGCACTAATCTTTCTAAAGGTGCTATGGAGGAATTTTGTCAGCGAGAGCATATCCGGCTCGATGTATCATCAGTGGCTCACCCTTAATCTAATGGTCAAGCTGAGAGAGCAAATCGGGAGATCTTGAAGGGTATCAAGCCCCGCCTTATGGTTCCCTTGTAGAGGATGTCGGGTTGTTGGGTAGAGGAGTTACCTTCCATGTTATGGAGCATCAACACCACCCCAAACAGATCTACAGGCTACACACCTTTTTTCATGGTTTATGGAGCAGAGGCAGTTCTTCCTAGTGACATCCATCATGACTCGCCTCGTGTGGCGGCTTATCTTGAAGCTGACAATGAAAAAGCATGTCAAGATGAGCTGGATCTATTGGATGAGGAGCGTGATATAGCAACAGCTCATTCGGCGATTTATCAGCAAGACTTACGCCGTTATCACAGCCATCGGGTTAAAACCAGAGCTTTTCAAGAAGGTGACCTGGTGCTCCGGCTTATCCAAGACCAGACAAATATGCATAAATTATCCCCACCTTGGGAAGGACCCTTTGTGGTCAGCAAGAATCTGAACAACGGGTCATACTATCTTATCGATGTTCGAGACCACAAGGACTCACGCACATCTGAGGAGGAGACCCGCCGGTCCTGGAATATCGCTCAACTTAGGCCTTACTATACATGAGCAACCGGCTCTTCCAATGTACATATTTTGACAATGTATATACTATGATCAATATAATAAAGCTGGCATCCCTGCTGAAGCAGGGCCTCTGTCGTTTTTTCATCTCTGATTAATAAGTCCTCCATGACTTGGGGGCTTTTGCTTTATACAACACAGTTCTGATAACCCTCTGATCCGACTTATAAGCCGTATACATACATGAAGAAAAACAATTTGGGGCCAAAGAGGGTCTATGGCAAAAGCACGGCTCAAACATGGGTACCCCTTGAGCACAGCTCACAATATCACCAGGGGGCTCTTTTGTTCTAAAGAACAATGCGTTCATAACCTTGTGATGGGCTATAAAAGCCAGGCTTGGAAGCCAGGTGTATTCACCTAAAAACCCGGGTTATCCTGCTTGTATGCCAGCTGCTTCTCCATCAGGTAATCCTGATTGACCCATCAAACTCTTAACAGTCATATTTGAATTTGTTAAGGTTAAAACGATGGATATTATGAGAGAGCACGGTTTTACGAATAGCAAGGAGAAGCTAAGGCTATAAAGCCGCCTTCCTTGGAACTTGGATAAATCGGCCTATGATGTCTGATAGCGACTCTGACCCCACGTACTCCTGACAAGTCTATCTTTCAATAAGAATTGAACTTGTCCGGGTTAAAATGTCAATTGGGTATTGTGAGTGGCGGCTCACGGAAAGCGTGTACCTTCCAGTGGCTAATGCTAGTTTCATTGAAGAAGATATTTTGGCTTCGCAGCCTATGAAAGCCTTGGATTTTTTCTGTTGTTGTTTGATTTGAATATCTTTTTGAAAATTTTCTCTTTTGATAATACCTGGCTGAGAGCCATTAAGGTTTATAAAGCCTTCTGAACTGTATATGATAATATCCAGTGTTTATTGACCCGGTCTAGTTTTGACTATAAGTCGCCAGTATGAGTTAAAAATCCGGTGTTTATTGACTCAGCCTAATTTTTTCGACTACAAGCCGCTAGTAAGGACTCAAAGTCAATATCCGGTGTTTATTAACCCGGCCCGGTATTCGTTCATAAACCGGCGAAGTATGATAACTACCAGTATCCAAAGTCTTGGGTTATGGCCCTTACTACACTAGTTTGATGATCAACCATGCGATCAAATATCACGGGTATGAAATATTTTTCAGGTATATATATTCTAACCAGCTTGGGTTAAAATTCATGATAAAGTTTGTCCTTGGGCATTATGACCCGTCCAGCGGTAAACCGCCGGGACACATTTTTTATATTATATGCAGGAGCAAATTCGAAAGTACCCACAAGGGCTGAATCGCATACATTCATGTCATCGGATAAGTGAGAAGCACAAATATACACGATGGCACAATAGAACAAGGAGTTTAAGTACTAGCCTATTACAAGGCATATCGAGCCCAGGGAAAGATAAGTTGTTAATATACACCGAAGTCGGGTCATGCGTCTTGGCTTGGATGATTCGATGCTTCTGCATCATCCCTTGCCGGTTCATCCACAACTTGGAAATTGGGTTTTGTCCAGTCAAATCCTTGAAGCGCAACGAATTCAGCCTCATTATCAATTAAACCGGACGGGTTAATCTCAGGGGCGAAGGTGTGCTCCCGAATTGGCAGAATTAAATCCATCACTTTATAACTGGGAGTTGCCATCTTTTTATTACCAGAGTCAAAACCCGGCTGGTACTTAGTAACATTGGTTTCTTCGCCAAGGATGGTAGCATGGGGACGAATTTCCTTCACACAGGTAGCAAAATCTTCTTGTTCAAAAGGAGTCCCGTCTTCCTTAAAACTGGGGTACCCTTTGGCTACGTCCGCGGGTCTAGCTCTGGTACCCAAGCTTTGGAGCGGCTTAGAGCAGTTAAGGCTCCGGCTCTCGCGCAAGACCGCTTAATCTCTTGAAACCTAGCGGGGAAGACAGACAACTTCTTTAAAATATCGCTCAATAAGCTTGGCTCCTGGTTTACTGGGGAAATGGTGGCAAGGGTTCGCTGAACTCCAATGTATAATTGTTCCACGAGTGTGTAAACCACATTCAGTTTCACCAGAGTATCTTGGCTCAGATTACGACTCCGGGAACCTGTGCAGTTTACACAATGGGTTAAATGCCGGCTTATGGTATATCGACAAGGATTCCTTTTCAAATAAAGTCATAAGAAGACTTACCAAAGATGGCAGAAACCATCTGAGACACACGGTTCTTTAAACCGGTGAGCTCAGCGGTAACCTTTTCCAAAGCTGCTTCAGCTTTCTCTGCCCGTTGAGTTAGAACAGTTTTTTCTTGAGCCCAAGCCTCCTTTTCTGTTACAAACTTTGCCTTCAGTTTTTCTGTTTCAGAAACGCTGAACTAGACTTTGGATTCAGCTTTCTGGGTCTCAATTTCTTGAGCTGCCAGCCGGGTCTTCGCATCAGTCAGTTGAGAATCCAAGTCAGCCATGGCGGTCTGCAAACAAGCATAGATGTGTCAAAGTATACTCCAATAAAGGTCATAATGATTAAAGTCCCAAGTGTTTTACAGGTAACAATGCTTGGCACTTGGGGGCTAATGCATGGTATTCGGAAGTTTTTCCTTTTGAGCCGGATAAAAATATTAGCAGTTTCGACTGGCTCATGAAAAGGTATGAAGTTAAGTACCAGCTCATTCATTAAGCCGGCCCTTGGGGACTACAGGTGCTAAATTATGCTATCAGTTAAATCCGGTTAAACATTTTTAACCGGACTCAGGGAAATCTAGGTCAGAACATCAAGTTATATATCAAGTCTACAGATCATTCAAGTTTATTATAATCACAAGACTTTGGGGCTGGCAGAGCATATAAGCTTACGAAAGCCAGAGAGCATACCTCATATTTTAGTTGCAGCTGTTTGACCATCTCAATTTCAGAGTCACGGCTGGAATGCATGTGACTAAGATAGCCAGATAGCACGTCACTAATACTCAGATGCGCATAGTGAGAAACGTCAAACCGCACTTTCTGTTTCTCCATAACTTCCTGCTTGGCGGGGTGTCCGGCCAGCACAGTTGGGTTCCCTGGTTCAACAAATCTGGAACCAGTAATCAAAACATCATCGCCATGGGTCTCTGGCGGCTTAACTGAGCTTGCCGGTTCAATAGTTGAGAAATCATGAGAGGTGTCATTAGCAGACAGTTCAAGAAAAACCAGATGAATGTTGACGGCAGGATCCTCTGGTGCTTCAGACTGTTCTGGTATAAGAGGTGGCTGCTCAGATTCAACAGTCTTGGGATCCTCAGCCGGCTTTGACACCTTTGCTTTCCTGGGCTTTGCTTGGCCACTAAGGAGAATTTTAGAAGTCAATATAATGATACAAGCATAAAGATGCGGAAGAAAGGATAATTATCTTTACTCGGGCGGTCTTGAAAGCCGACAGCTGAGTTTGGGAGGAATCACCAAAGGAGGAACGAGCAATCTCCTGTAAATAAAAATGGAATTATGGTTAAGTGATTTATAAAAGAGAATTGTTCAATAGAGTTAAGAGGTAAAAGAACCTCATTCTGGCGTTTCCGAGGAGTTTTCGGTAAGCCGGAGGGCAACTCATTATCTCCACTGGTCCGGGACTGACGGCGGCTCTCATGTTGCTGTTTTTCAAAACAAAATGAGGATCTAAATAAGCCAAGGGGTGTGAAAACCTTACTTTCCGGGTTACCCGTCGAGGTTTCTGCCTTGGCAAAGGTTCTGAGTCGGAGGAAATAATAGTTATCTCTTCTTCTACTGCCTGGCTGGCCCCCGTGTTATCATGGTAATAATTAGTGTCAATAAGGTTGTTAAAAGTAGGCCAATAGAGTCAAGGGCTACCTCCGACTCAGAGACGTCATCCAACTTGAACATGTCAGAAGCAATTGGTTTCTTCTTAGATTTTCTGGTTGTTTTCTTTACGGCTATTGCGGTGGCTCTAGCTTTTTTGGCAGCCTCATGATCATATTTTGCCTTCCAAAAGTCAGATTTAGCCTGTAGGAAAATAACAGGTTGAAACTCATGCAAATACTTAACTGTTGAAGAAAAAGGAGTCAAGGGGATGTACCTCTGGTGTCGGGTTAAGTTTGCAGAAAGGATTCAATCCTACTTTGCTGCAGTCTTCATATTTGCTGTTGACAAGGGTGGTTGATATTTCAACAATAGCTTCTTCAGTCAGACATAGGGAGCTGTAGCGTAATGGATCGTCTGCTCCTCCGGTGTAGTTATACATCAAATCAGATCAGCGGCTCAAAGGGATGATCTGCCATGCGATCCAACAACGGATCAAGTCAACTCCAGTTAAGCCGTTTCCCAGCAAGGCTTGAACCCTTTTGATTGTGGGGTGAAGTTTCTTGCGTTCAGCGGCAGAAAGTTTATCAGGGAGTGAATATTTAGCGTTAAGACGCTCAGCACGATAACCCGGCATTGGCTTCTCATCAGCCGGCGACGTATCTTTGCAGTAGAACTAGGTTTAGTTCCAGTCTTTGGGATGGCTGGGTAAGACTACTAAAGGAAAGACAGCATCCCGTCTGCGCTGGATTGAAATCCCGCCAAGTTCCAAGCTGGGGCCATTGGTGTATTCATTCTGGTGGTTCAAATAGAAATACTCTCTGAAGAGTTCAACAGTAGGTTCTTCTTGAAGATAAACATCGCAGAGAACTTGAAAAATTACAGATGTTTGATATGGAATTTGGTCCAATGTCTTGCGGATGAAGCTTGGAAAAATGCAGGACCTCTCTGAAGAATTTTGAGCCGGGCGGTGAAAACCCCCGGTTCATATGATCGGTAAAGACGATGATTTCACCATCTTTTGGCTGAGGCTTTTCTTCAGCCGGGTCAGGGGCGTGCCAGGATATGATGCTCTTCTCTGGTAAAAACCCAACAGTGACAAAGTCCTTCAGAGTGTCCTCAGTGACTGTGGAAGGGACCCAGTTGCAAACTATCATCGTCTTTGGCGGCATGGCGAAAAGACAAGCTAGAAAGAAAATAATTTGTCGGTTCAAGTTAATTGGTGGAATTATAGGTTAATGAGTGCAATATAGATGTGTACTGGCGGCTTAAATAAGGGCTAATGGTATATGAAGGAAAAATAAGCTGGCATGGTAAGCCGCCATGATTAAGGAGATTCAAAAATTTCCAGCGACAAAAAATTGGTTAAGTACTGAGGTAAAGAAGTTTCACAAACTGCGGATATTACTTTGGATCAACGGATGTTCAGAAAAGAAAAATAAATCTAGACCTAAAAGTCAGTACAGATGAGTTCATGAGCTTGCACAAAAGTTTTCTTCCAAGAAAAGGGGATCTACTGGTATTGAAAGTGGAAGTAAAGCGACTACCGCATTGGTTTTGCGCCATTTTCAGATCAAGAAGTTCACAGCACAGCATGGAGGATGAACTATGATGAACTACGACAAAATATGAAGAACACAGAGGAACTCACGAACCCTAATGCGGATCTAAGGTATGGAAAGGCCGAAACTTACGGATGCAGATCTACCACAGAGGGTCGCCGCCGTTCTCTGGATCAACTCAGGCTGATGCAGCGGCCGGGGTTGAGGAAGATGAGGTGCTCTGCGATGGCGGCAGAGCTCGAGCGCAGAAGGATTGCGAGAGGAAGAAGATGCTAGAAAGGGGGAGAATGAGGAAGACCAGTCGTATCTATTTATAAGGAGACAGGCGAACAGGCAGGTGCAAAAAACGAGGAGGGCAAATGAAGGTTATCCAGCTAGATGGGCGCCTCGATTTTCGGAAAGACATTAAGGTAAAGATCCGTTGAAGATGACGGCATTGCAATTTCTGGAAATATTGGGAGATAACGTCATGGCGGGTTATGAGGTCTTTATAGACAAAAGGAGGAAGGATTTTTTTCTAAGTCTTGAAGATTGACATGAACAAGTTCAAATCAATCTAGGGCCTAATGTTGGGGATATAACTATTAGGTAGACCCGCCCAGGTGGGGCCGGGTCATCCCCATGAAGATTTATCGTTATAAAGCCTAAAGGTCGCACGACGGTTTATAGATAGGCTTGGTAGCGGGCCCAGACTCGAAGGCGGCTTAAGGACCATAAGCATAAACCGCCATGTATGTAAAACTTGTAAAGTAAGGCATGTAAGATACGTCACCGAGCCTGACACGTTGTATGAGCCAGCCGGGACTCTGTACGCCGCTGGGCGTCAACCTGTGTATATAAGGGGACGACCCAGCGGCGGCTTAGGACAAGAAACAATAGATTTGAGAGCCGGTCAAGCGTATTCGCTCCTCGCTCATCGAAACCCTAGCAATTCCACATACAACTAGATTAGGCTTTCACCTTCACCGTAAGGGGCCAAACCAGTATAAACTCCTCGTGTCCTTTGTCCTGATTAACCCCTTTAAGCTAATGATGACCCACAAGTATAGGGGATCTATCGTAGCCTTTTTGATAAGTAAGAGTGTCGAACTCAATGAGGAGCAGAAGGAAATGATAAGCAGTTTTCAGTAAGGTATTCTCTGCAAGCACTGAAATTATCGGTAACAGATAGTTTTGTGATAAGGTAATTTGTAACGAGTAGCAAGTAATAAAAGTAAATAAGGTGCAGCAGGATGGCCCAATCCTTTTTGTAGCAAAGGACAAGCCTTGACAAACTCTTATATGAAGTAAAGCGCTCCCGAGGACACATGGGAATTATTGTCAAGCTAGTTTTCATCACAATCATATGATTCGCGTTAGGTACTTTGATAATTTGATATGTGGGTGGGCCGGTGCTTGGGTGTTTTCCTTACTTGGACAAGCATCCCACTTATGATTGACCCCCATTGCAAGCATCTGCAACTACAACAGAAGTATTAAGGTAAACCTAACCATAGCATGAAACATATGGATCCAAATCAGCCCCTTACGAAGCAACGCATAAACTAGGGTTTAAGGTTCTGTCACTCTAGCAACCCATCATCTACTTATTACTTCCCAATGCCTCCCTCTAGGCCCAAACAATGGTGAAGTGTCATGTAGTCGACGTTCACATGACACCACTAGAGGGATGACAACATACATCTCATCAAAATATCGAACGAATACCAAATTCACATGACTACTAATAGCAAGACTTCTCCCATGTCATCAGGAACAAACGTAACTACTCACAAAGCATATTCATGTTCATAATCAGAGGGGTATTAATATGCATAATGGATCTGAACATATAATCTTCCACCAAGTAAACCAACTAGCATCAACTACAAGGAGTAATCAACACTACTAGCAACCCACAGGTACCAATCTGAGGTTTGGATACAAAGATTGGATACAAGAGATGAACTAGGGTTTGAGATGAGATGGTGTTGGTGAAGATGTTGATGGAGATTGACCCCCTCCCAATGAGAGGATCGTTGGTGATGACGATGGTGATGATTTCCCCCTCCTGGAGGGAAGTTTCCCCGGCAGAACAGCTCCGCCGGAGCCCTAGATTGGTTTCGCCAAGGTTCCGCCTCGTGGCGGCGGAGTCTCGTCCCGAAAGCTTGCTTATGATTTTTTCCTCGAAGAAAGACTCCATATAGCAGAAGATGGGCATCGGAGGGCCACCAGGGGGCGCACCCAGGGGGTAGGGCGCGCCCCCCACCCTCGTGGCTGGTGGGTGGCCCCCCTCTGGTACTTCTTGCGCTCAGTATTTTTTATATATTCTCTAAATAACTTCCGTGAAGTTTCAGGACTTTTGGAGCTGACGAGCTGTGCAGAATAGGTCTCTAATATTTGCTCCTTTTCCAGCCCAGAATTCCAGCTACCGGTATTCTCCCTCTTTATGTAAACCATGTAAAATAAGAGAGAATAGGCATAAGTATTGTGACATAATGTGTAATAACAGCTCATAATGCAATAAATATCGATATAAAAGCATAATGCAAAATGGATGTATCAGCTAACCTCAACGCGATGGATCCACGACTAAGTCCTCTCTCTAGGACATCTGACGTGATATTTCCACGACACATAGTAAAGGCCAATGCATAGTATAAACAGTTTCTTGCAATTTTATCATATTGGAAACATGGAGAGGCGGAGATGTAGTTCCTCTCTCATAATAATTGCAAGTAGGATCATCAAGCACATGCATATTATATCTAGCTAAATCATCATGTGTAGTAGTAAAATGCAACCCATCAATATAATCCTTAATAAGGGCAAACTTCTCCGATATAGTGTAGTCAGGAGAATTCAAAAAGATAATAGGACTCTCATGCATGGGTGCAATGGCAACAATTTCATGTTTAACATAAGGAACTATAGCAAGTTAATCTCCATAAGCATAATTCATATTGGCATCTTGGCCACAAGCATAGCAAGCATCATCAAAAAGGGATATTTCAAAAGAATCAACGGGATCATAACAATCATCATAGCAATCATCCTTTGGTAAGAACGAAGGGAAATTAAACAATGTATGAGTTGAAGAGTTACTCTCATTAGAAGGTGGGCACGGGTAGCTAATCCACTCTTCCTCCTTTTGTTCTTCACTCTCCTCATCATCTTTTTCATCCAATGAGCCCACAGTTTCATCAATTTCTTCTTCCACAGACTCCTGCAAAATATTAATCTCTTCTCGGACAGTGGAGACTTTCTTGATAAATTCATCAATATCATAATTGTATTTATAATTCTCATAGCAATATTTAAGGATAGCTAAATTTTCAGGTCTATAAACTGAATCATCAAAATCTTCAAACTCTTTAAACAAAGATTCAATTTCATAAGCACCCATAAAAGCAATGAATTCTTCTATTTGTTCCACATCATAATAATCATATATACCATTAGCATAAGAAGCCAAGGTTTCATCATCATTAAATTCACATGAAAAGGGAAGGTGTGGAGCCTTCATCCTAAAGCAACAAGTATAATCATATCTCAAGCATAGTTGCCGAGCATACCAATGCAACATATAAATTTGCTCCCATAATAGTTTCCCTTTTTGATTCAAGCGATAATCCCTAAAGTATTCATGTTGATCCAACATTACTCCCATTATAAAGTTGAATGGGGTTTTCTCAGGATTATCAAAGTAGTACATAATGTCTTTCACATAATGAGCATCGAGGGTTTTAGGAGGTTCCCCGTCTCCATGAGTAGCAAGTAAACCTAGTTTTTTTGGTATTTCGTGTTCCATGTCCATAACTAAAGATAGAGAACAACTTAGAACAGCAAATAAAAATTACTTAGTGATAAAGCAAACAAGCACACACGAGAATATTCACCCCACGCTATAACTCCCCGGCAACGGCGCCAGAAAAAGGTCTTGATAACCCACAAGTATAGGGGATCAATTGTAGCCTCTTTCAATAAGTAAGAGTGTCGAACCCAACGAGGATCTAAAGGTAGAACAAATATTCCCTCAAGTTCTATCGACCACCGATACAACTCTACACATGCTTAACGTTCGCTTTACCTAGAACAAGTATGAAACTAGAAGTACTTTGTAGGTGTTGTTGGATAGGTTTGCAAGATAATAAAGAGCACGTAAATAAAAAGTAGCGGCTGTTTAGATAAATACACAACTAAATTAGTTTCATTAGAGAGCTTTTTGTCACGAGAAAGTTATTTGTCCCTAGGCAGTCGATAACTAGACCGGTAATCACTATTGCAATTTTATTTGAGGGAGAGGCATAACATAACACACTTTCTCTTCTTGGATCATATGCACTTATGATTGGAACTCTAGCAAGCATCGCAACTACTAAAGGTCATTAAGGTAAAACCCAACCATAGCATTATAAGGCATCAAGTCCTCTTTACTCCCATACGCAAACAACCTACTTACTCGGGTCTGTGCTTCTGTCACTCGTGCCACCCACCATAAGCAAATCATGAACATATTGCAAACCCTACAGCGGGGATCCCTCACGCTTGCGCGACACGGAGAGCACCATAGGATAGCACCAATAATAAAACATGCAACTCAAACCAATCACGATCATCAATTAACCCATAGGACAAAACAGATCTACTCAAACATCATAGGATAGCCATACATCATTGGGAAATAATATATAGAGTTGAGCACCATGTTTAAGTAGAGATTACAGCGGGTAAAAGAGGGGTTACACCACTTCATAGAGGGGGGGAGTTGGTGATGATGGCGGTGAAGTTGTTGGTGTAGATTGCGGTGATGATGATGGCCCCGGTGGCGTTCCGGCGCCACCGGAAGAGAGGGGGAGAGAGCCCCCCTTCTTCTTCTTCTTCTTCTTCTTCTTCTTCCTTGACCTTCTCCCTGGATGGGAGAAGGGTTTCCCCTCTGGTCCTTGGTCTCCATGGCATGGGAGGGGAGAGAGCCCCTCCGAGGTTGGATCTGTCTCTATGTCTCTCTTTGTTTCTGCGCTGGCTAATTCTGCCCTTTCACCGTTTCTTAAATTCCCGGAGATCTGTAACTCCGATTGGGCTGAATTTTGGACATGATTTTTATCCGGATATTGGCTTTCTTTCAGCGAAAGAATGGCGCCATCTGCCTTACGGGGTGGCCACGAGGGCCCCGGGCGCGCCCCCCTACCTCGTGGCCCCCTCGGACATCGTCTTGCGTTGATTCTTCTTCCCAAAAATCACATATATTCCAAAAAAAATCTCTGTCAGTTTTTGTCCCATTTGGACTCCGTTTGATATGGATTTTCTGCGAAACAAAAAACATGCAACAAACGAGAACTGGCACTGGGCACTGGATCAATATGTTAGTCCTAAAAATAATATAAAAAGTTGCCAAAAGTATATGAAACTTGTACAATATTTACATGGAACAATAAAAAATTATAGATACGATGGAGATGTATCAGGCATCCAGGTTCCGCTATTGGTTATTGACCAGAGAGGTGTCTCTGTCATGTCTACATAGTTCTCGAACCCATAGGGTCCGCACGCTTAACGTTCGATGACGATTTATATTATATGAGTTATGTGATTTGGTGACCGAATATTGTTCGGAGTCCCGGATGAGATCATGAATATGACGAGGAGTCTCGAAATGGTCGAGGGGTAAAGATTGATATATTGGATGATAGTATTCAGACATCGAAAGTGTTTCAGAATGTATCGGGTACATATCGAATTACCGGGGGGGTTACCGGAACCCCTCGGGGGAAGATATGGGCCATAGGAGGGAGGCAAGCCAGCCCACAAGGGGTGCCCCCCCCCCCCCAAGGGAGGAGTCCAAATTGGACTAGGGGAGGGGGTGGCGCCCCCCTTTTCTTCTCCTCATCTCTCTCTCCTTCCCCATTTCCCCTTCCAGTAAAAGGAAAGGGGGGACCAAATCTTACTAGGAGCAAATTGGGAGCAAATGGAGGTGGAGGGGAGTGGATCCTCCTTGAGCATGACATGGATCTCGAGCACATTGGGATCCTCCTCACAGCAGATTGGGCACAAGGGTGTGGCCACCGTCAGTGGATGTTGGATCTGGCCGTGGACACTGACAACGACGGTAGGGCTCATCAGCAATGGATGGCTACAACGATATTGGGATCGTCAACGGTGTTTGATAGAACGTCAATGAGGATAAAGCAACTATGACATGGACGTCCCTTGCACACATGGACGGTGACAACCCCGTGGGTGCGAGCTTGGCCTGGCCCATCGATCTTTTTTATTCCCGTAAACCATAGTAGTGGCGAGCACAAAACTACGCTCGTGATTGGTAACCTAAGTACCAGTGGCGCGCCCAAAGTAGTACTAGTGGAGGGTGCTACTTCAGGCCCATAACCCTAAGCTCATCGCCATCATTGCATCCCATAAGTCTTTTCGGTCAGCCATGTCGCACCGCGTCGCCCAAGGAACCACCATCATCGTGCTCATGAGCTTTGCATTGCCTTGTTGGCCCACGACAATTAGTCTAACCGCCCCTCGAATTGTATGAAGGGATGGAGGGAAAGGATGATATGCCTCAACTACCTGTGTTGCCTCTGTCCTTCACCGTCGTCGGCCACCAATGGACCCTTTTTCGCCACAACATTGTTCGTCCTCGTGCTCCTTATTATTGATTCACGTCTTCCCGCGTCATCTCTTAGCCTTCCGAGCTACATCAAACCCCAATGGTTACCGCCGCGAGCCCTCTCCACCATTGCCCCAAGGGGTACTTTCTTCCTCTGCTAGGCCAACAACAAGCTAGATGTGCGCAGAATGAAGGTGGTGCCCGTGTTCTCCATTGTAGCCCGTGGAAGCATATAGATGTGCGAGCATTGTTAGCCTTGTGCTCATCCAGTTTTTTCAAGTATTACTTCAAATTAACTTTTGTTCATTCTAGAAAAAGAAACGAGGTCGCATCCTAACATGCTAAAAATTCTGATGAAGCACGGACTAGCGAGATGCTAATTCGCGCGTGTAGATGGCCCGATCTTTCACGGCGATACTCGATCAATAGTTCGTCCCCTTGTTTTCTCCTCGCAACCTTCAGGATAATTTTCACCTGTGTACGAAAATACACAAACGAAAATAATGACCCCCTTGGATCAGCACGTAGGCGTTGATGTGATGATCAACCCTCCGTCGCTAGTAAATTTCCACGATGGGAAAATCATAGGTAATACACAAGATATGGCCGCCCGTAACTCGGACGTTTTTCTGTATATCTCATACTCCAAATAAAACTCCCCTTCTATACATGGCCGAAGCCTGGCTTTTATATGCCGAAGTAAACGCATGCCGTATCTATCAAACTAGCTAGACTCACGGACTGCCGAAGTAAACGCATGCCGTATCTATCAAACTAGCTAGACTCACGGACAAGAGTCCTTGAAAGACACGTCCGTTTTCCAAGTTGATTTCTTGCCAACTAATACAATGCACGCACCAAGAAGATAAAAGGCAACAACTTGGATATCTTTTCAAACTTAAAAAAACCAAACTACCTATTATAACTGATGAGGTCCTAATTTAATGGAGATTAGGAAAGATCCTAATCTTAATTCTCCTGGTGGCGTACGAAAAGTAGGAACAATTTTTTTGGGTACTGGTTCATGATTGGCGTGTAATCCTGATTTCTCGCCAGGCCTTCCTCCACGCACAAGTCCCTGTGATTTACATGGATAGCTCTTCATGCATGCCCTGTTCAAATCTATAGCTCTTGGACAATTAAGTCTTGATCCACAACTGGTTAAGCTGGCCAAACCAGGTCCACATAGTATTCGCATACGTCCATCTTTGCCACAATGCAGCTCACGTTGCACACCCCTTGTATTTCCTTTGCATGTGAACATTTTTATATTCTTGGCCATAGAATAATTAACACAACCAATCTGAGTTATTAAATTAGTGCCCACATCTTGAATTGATTTAGGTTCATCGCAGACACCTTTAGTTGACACACTTGATGCAACCATGTTCATATCATCCTCCCTCCCTTGAAGCAAAACCGTTCTCGGTTTGGAGTCCAATTTTAGCACAACCTTCTTTTTTGGAACTTGCTTTTCTATGGTGATTGCACCGTCCGCCATCGGTTTCAACACATGCTTCTTTCCATCATGGATGAACGTGTAGGTGTTGGATCTTCCGGCATGCAATGCATCATGATCGAGCTACCATGGTCTTCCCAACAACAACTGACAAGCATCCATTGGCATGACATCACAGTCCACCTTGTCAACATAATCTCTAACAGCAAAGTGTACACGTACCTTATGTGTAATCTTTAATTTTCCAGAATTATATAGCCACTCCACGTGGTGTGGTTGAGGGTGCCGTCACATAGACAAACCCAACTCTTGCACAAGATCTTTGCTAATGACATTTGTAAAGCTACCACCATCAATTATCAACTTGCAAGCACGATTGTTGATCTTACACTGTGTTTTAAAAACACTCCATCGCTGCCCTTTAGGATCACCATTCTCCTGCACCTTCTTCACTAAGAGATTAAGACCCTTCATCGGTGCATCAACTTCTTCTTTTATTTCTTCTACCTCTTCTCTTCTTTTTCGCAAACGATCTTTCCAATCAGCAGGGAACACATCCATTGGCATGGGAATAAAACAAATTTGTTTGCCCTTCCGTGATAAAGAATAACTATTTTTCTTGACATCCCGAACAGCCCCAACCCGCTTGCACCATGGGTCCCCAAGTAGCAGATGGCACGACACCATGGACACAGGGCAAACATGAAAAAATTCCGCACAACAATATTTTCCCAGATCAAAAATTAGCAAAATATGATGCGTAATTTTGATTTCACCTTTGAACCACTTCAGCATGTACGGTCTTTCAAGAGGCGCCATCTTCAGCCCCAATTTTTTCACCACCTCAATGCTCACCATATTGACTGCGGTACTCTCATCGATTGTCAAATTGACACGTCGTTCGTTCACGACGCAACGAGTGTGAAAAAGAGTGACCTCGCCAATGCCTTCCTCCTCCATCAATATGTTCCTGCTCAACATCTTGATGCTTGACTCCGCAGATGATATTACAAACTGAATCGCCGTGACTAACCTTTGCTCTGAATACCACTTGATGAGACACGGACTAGCGAGACGCTAATTCGCGCGTGTAGATGGCCCGATCTTTCACGGCGATACTCGATCAATAGTTCATCCCCTTGTTTTCTCCTCGCAACCTTCAGGATAATTTTCACCTGTGTACGAAAATACACAAACGAAAATAATGACCCCCTTGGATCAGCACGTAGGCGTCGATGTGATGATCAACCCTCCGTCGCTAGTAAATTTCCACGATGGGAAAATCATAGGTAATACACAAGATATGGCCGTCCGTAACTCGGACGTTTTTCTGTATATCTCATACTCCAAATAAAACTCCCCTTCTATACATGGCCGAAGCCTGGCTTTTATATGCCGAAGTAAACGCATGCCGTATCTACCAAACTAGCTAGACTCACGGACAAGAGTCCTTGAAAGACACGTCCGTTTTCCAAGTTGATTTCTTGCCAACTAATACAACGCACGCACCAAGAAGATAAAAGGCAACAACTTGGATATCTTTTCAAACTTAAAAAAACCAAACTACCTATTATAACTGATGAGGTCCTAATTTAATGGAGATTAGGAAAGATCCTAATCTTAATTCTCCTGGTGGCGTACGAAAAGTAGGAACAATTTTTTTGGGTACTGGTTCATGATTGGCGTGTAATCCTGATTTCTCGCCAGGCCTTCCTCCACGCACAAGTCCCTGTGATTTACATGGATAGCTCTTCATGCATGCCCTGTTCAAATCTATAGCTCTTGGACAATTAAGTCTTGATCCACAACTGGTTAAGCTGGCCAAACCAGGTCCACATAGTATTCGCATACGTCCATCTTCGCCACAATGCAGCTCACGTTGCACACCCCTTGTATTTCCTTTGCATGTGAACATCTTTATATTCTTGGCCATAGAATAATTAACACAACCAATCTGAGTTATTAAATTAGTGCCTACATCTTGAATTGATTTAGGTTCATCGCGGACACCTTTAGTTGACACACTTGATGTAACCATGTTCATATCAAATTCTTACCGCTAAATGATATTATTTGAAAATATGTTGTTGTGTAACTACTCCATATTTTGTGCAAAATTAATATTAAAATGGGTCAGACCGTGTTGCCCAACGAGACATGAGGCCAGCCACCACAAACCATTAGGTTAGCTCCATGTCCGTTGACGAAGCAGCGGGGCCAAACGAGTGTCAGGTCTAGAGAGGGATGACCCATTCTCATCTTTACTCATGTAAACACCTTCATGCAAAAGTGGTTTTATGGGGTGTTTAGATATTAGGCGGAGTTTTCTAGTGTGGCATGAAACTTCAGACAGTTGTTGCCCGCCTAAATGTTAGGTCATGAGCCATCTCTTAGTACATGTGCGGGAAGTTCGGTGAAATTTACGTGATATTGTGTTTATGAGAATTGTTGGAGGGCATTTTTTTTAGTGTACTCTCTCTAATTAAATAGTAGTTTTTTTATGGATACCAGATCTGTTGGAGAGCATAAGGCTATGTCTAACCAGCTGTGCGCACTTCTATCACATCTATATATGAGCCATGTCATAAACAGGCGCACAACCTCATTCTCTCTCCTCTCTCTCCCAAACAAATCCACCCTTTTATTCCACTTTTGCCTATTTAAATCATTTATATCTTTTAAACCAACATTATGTTTATATATATATATATATATATATATATATATATATATATATATTTGAACCCCTGGCGCAAAGGCCTTTAGAACAGTACCAATCTTAGATATATTTTGACTAGTTTGACTTTTTTGTTTCAATCACTTTTTTGAAACGAGTGAAATATGTTTCTTTAAACAAGTGAAATTGGTTGTTTTATTTGACATAAATCAATTTTTGGAATGAGTGAAATTTATTTTTTGAATCAAATTAATCAGTTTTTGAAAATAATGAAACTAGTGTTTTGAAATGATGAAATCCCTGTTTTAAATGAGCAATGTAAGCTTTTAAAACAAATGAAATTGTTTTTTATTTGAATGAAATTAGTGTGTTTAAAAAATTAGATTCCACACATTTCAAAAAACTTATTTCGCTCATTTCAAAATACAGACCGAAACAAAAATCAAACTAGGCAAAATATAATCAAGATTGGTCTTGTTCCTCCTTTTTTGTGGGAAGATTGGTCTTGTTTCAAAGGTCTTTGCGCCGGGAGTTGAAATATTGGTTTAAAAGATATAAATGTTTTAAGTTAACAAAGGATAATAAATGGTAATGTTACCCAGCTGACGTTCGCTGGAAGAGGGGTGGCAAATGAACGTCATTTGATGGCAATTTTAGCAGTGAAGAAAAATCAAATGACGTCAGTTTTTAAACGGAAAATAACTTTCTGAAGAAAGTGCCGCTCTAAAGAAACTGACACCCCCTCAAAACTAAAAATGACATCTAAAATGTTCACATGTACCACCCTCCGTTCGCCAGTTACAAGAGTCCATAATAAAAAGATGGATATGTTTTGGAGAGAGAATGGAGGTCCAGGTATACCTGGCCATCCCTCGGGCCGAGCTGGGCCTAGCCAAGCCCGACGCAAAAAACCTAAGCCCGGGCCTAGCTCGGCCCGGATGTTAGGCCTAGAAAATCGGGCCCAAGCCTGGCCTGCACGTGTAAAAGCCCACCAGGCCTCGGGCCTCGAGCCGGGCCCCTTCTGTAAATCAAGAAAACGGCGGGCTCGGCCCGGCCTGGTCAGGCTTTTTGGGCTGGGTCGTTCGGGCCGGACTACCCATGGTCAGGACTAGGTCCAGGCATGTATGGACGGCATATGTGGTGTGCCCGCGATCAATTAGGCTCTGTTTGGAAGCGAAATTTTTGATAAAACCTAAGCATTCCAATACTACAGTTTTTTATGCCGATGACAACAAAGGCTGTCGTATCTGAAAATATCAGTTTTTAAAGTACTACTTAGATAGTGCCGTGTTTGGCAATTGAAGTTTGTATTTACTGACCGCATGAGAGATGTTTTGCTGCGTTTCTCAGTTTTTAGAAAAGAGGTCTTGGCCTCTCTTTTTTGAGATTCAATGCAATTGCATTAAACAGTAAGTGAAGCCAAATCGCTCGCCACTAAAGCGGATACACATGGGTCAGACCCATTAGTTACACTGTTTGGCACCCCGGCTATCAGCGAGCCCTTCGTCGCAAGGGTGTGTGCTACTTGATTACAGGTTCTAGAGCAGTACACAATCTTGCACTCAATAAAATTACACAAGATGAAAGCTTTCAAACGGTCAGCTACAACACCTAGGCAAGAGAGATAAACACTAGTATCATCCACCGCTTCCTTCAGCAGCAGAGCATCAGTTTCCAAGTAGACTCTGCCCATTCCCATGTCTGACGCCAAGTGAAGAGCAACCTCAGTAGCTAGCATCTCGGAATGTAGCGGGTTCAGCAGGTTTGGCAGGAAGCCAGCAGCACACGCATCGCCTCACCCACATGATCCTTGAACACAGCCCCCCAGCCTCCATTGCAGTCGTTTGGTTTGAAAGAGCCATCGATGTTAATTTTAATCCACTCAGCCGGCGGTGTCGCTGCTTTGGAGTCGTCCCAGAATTCATTGGTTCCAGCTGGATGTCTCGAAACTCGCTCGTCTGATGCTCTATAATCCAAGCGAGCTCTTCGTTTCGTCTTCCTTTTCCTCCTTCTCTGCGATTATTGCGCTCACGCCACCAATTCCACATGAGAGTGGCAATAAGGGCTTGCTTCTCCCCAGCAAGATTTGTCAATTTATCCATCATTGTTAAAGTTGTGCTCTGTTCCATAAGCAGCAGTCTTTCCTCCTCCAGCCCGCACAGCCTCCATATCTCCTTAACTTGTTTGCATTTGAAGAGCAGATGACCCCCATCCTCCCCATTGGCTTGACAAACAGGGCACCGCATGGAGATATACAGTCCTCTTCTTTGAAGGTTCACGCAAACAGCCATCGAGTTGTGAGCCAACCTCCACATAAAATGTTTTATCTTACCTGGGACCGTCATCTGCCAGATCTTCTTCCAAGGGGACACTTTGTTCGCTCCCTCAGCCCCCGAAGCAACACCTCTCAGCCCTTCCATGTTTTTATCATGCATATGCACCCAATATGCAGATTTGACAAAGAATTTGCCCCTCCTTCCAAAGTGCCAGGCCGGCAGATCTTCCAGCTCACAATTTGTGGGGATTGCCAATATCCAGGAGGTATCTTCTGCATTGAAAGTGGCCCTAACCAGATCTTCATCCCATGAACCAATAGCCGGATTGATAAGCTCTCCGACCTTTGACATAATATTTGTGCCCCTTGGTGTAGCCGGCCGCCTAGTTGTTCCCCTAGGTATCCGTGGATCCTTCCACATATTGATAAACTGTCCATCGCCAACTCGCCAGATGAGCCCTTTCTTCAGAATTTTGATTCCTTGCAAAATACTCCTCCAGGTGTAGGACATATTTCTCATTTCATCCACACTCAGCAAATTTCCATCGGGGAAATATTTAGCCCCCAAGACCCGCGCGCATAGAGACTCTGGCCGTTGCAGCATTCTCCATCCTTGTCTCGCGAGCATAGCCATGTTGAAGCTGTGGATGTCACGGAAACCCAGGTTCCCCCTCACTCTTTGGCTTTACCATCTTCTCCCAACTCAGCCAATGAATCTTATTGGATTTAACCTGTTGGCTCCACCAGTATTTACACACCAAGGTGTTGATTTCCTCGCATATGGTCTTCGTCAAGTCAAAGCATGACATAGTAAAAGTGGGTATCGCCTGCGCCACCGCCTTAATCAAGAGTTCTTTTCCCATCCAAGAGAGCAGCTTCTCCTGCCATCCACTAATTCTTTGCAGAATCCTCTCAATTATGTGCCTGAAAGTCTTGGTTCTTGATTTCCCACATGAATTGGCATGCCCAGGTATCTTTCATTCAGTGCCTCCTTCTCAATCCCCAGAGTGCACATCACATCCTCAATATCCTTTGCCTTCACATTACCACTAAAGAAAGCGGTAGATTTAGCTTTTTTTATGGTTTGGCCCGAGCTTGTCTCATAAACCTGCAGTATACGTGTTGGGGAACGTAGTAATTTCAAAAAAAATCCTACGCACATGCAAGATCATGGTGATGCATAGCAACGAGAGGAAAGAGTATCGTCCACGTACCCTCGTAGACCGTAAGCGGAAGCGTTATGGGAACACGGTTGATGTAGTCGTACGTCTTCACGATCCGACCGATCCAAGTACCGAGTATACGGCACCTCCAAGTTCAGCACACGTTCAGCTCGATGACGTCCCACGAACTCCGATCCAGCAGAGCTTCACAAGAGAGTTCCGTCAGCATGATGGCGTGATGACGGTGATGATGTTGCCACCTACGCGGGGCTTCGTCTAAGCACAGCTACGATATGATCGAGGTGGATTATGGTGGAGGGGGGCACCGCACACGGCTTGGAACAATCAACTTGTGTGTCCTAGGGTACCTCCCTGCCCCGTATATAAAGGAGAAAGGGGGAGGCCGGTCGGACCTTACAGGGCGCGCCAGGAGGAGGAGTCCTCCTCCTAGTAGGAGTAGGACTCCCCTTTCCTACTCCTACTAGGAGGGGGAAAGGAAGGAGGAGAGGGAGAAGGAAAGGGGGGCGCCACCCCCCCTTCCCTAGTCCAATTCATACCAGAGAGGGAGGGGCGCACGGCCTGCCCTGGCCGGCCCTCTCTCTCTCCACTAAGGCCCATGTGGCCCATTACTTCTCCCGGGGGGGTTCCAGTAACCCTCCGGCACTCTAGTTTTCTCCGAAATCACCCGGAACACTTCCGGTATCCGAATATAGTCGTCCAATATATCAATCTTTATGTCTCAACCATTTCGAGACTCCTCGTAATGTCCGTGATCACATCCGGGACTTCGAACTACCTTCGGTACATCAAATCACATAAACTCATAATACCGATCGTCACCGAACGTTAAGCGTGCGGACCCTATGGGTTCGAGAACTATGTAGACATGACCGAGACATGTCTCCGGTCAATAACCAATAGCGGAGGATGTATGCTCATATTGGCTCCTACATATTCTACGAAGATCTTTATCGGTCAAACCGCATAACAACATATGTTGTTCCCTTTGTCATCGGTATGTTACTTGCCCGAGATTTGATCGTCGGTATCTCAATACCTAGCTCAATCTCGTTACCGGCAAGTCTCTTTAATCATTCCGTAATGCATCATCCCGCAACTAACTCATTTGTTTCATTGCTTGCAAGGCTTATAGTGATGTGCATTACCGAGAGGGCCTAGAGATACCTCTCCGACAATCGGAGTGAAAATCCTAATCTCGATCTATGCCAACTCAACAAGCACCATTGGAGACACCTGTAGAGCACCTTTATAATCACCCAGTTACATTGTGACGTTTGGTAGCACACAAAGTGTTCCTCCGGTAATCAGGAGTTGCATAATCTCATAGTCATAGGAACATGTATAAGTCATGAAGAAAGCAATAGCAGTAAACTAAAACGATCAAGTGCTAAGCTAACGAAATGGGTCAACAATCACATCATTCTCTAATGATGTGATCCCGCTTATCAAATGACAACTCTTTGTCCATGGCTAGGAAACTTAACCATCTTTGATTTATGAGCTAGTCAAGTAGAGGCATACTAGTGACACTCTGTTTGTCTATGTATTCACACATGTACTAAGTTTCCAGTTAATACAATTCTAGCATGAATAATAAACATTTATCATGATATAAGGAAATATAAATAACAACTTTATTATTGCCTCTAGGGCATATTTCCTTCAGTCTCCCACTTGCACTAGAGTCAATAATCTAGTTCACATCGTCATGTGATTTAACACTAATAGTTCACATGTTTACGTGATTAGTTCACATCCCCATGTGACTAACACCCAAAGGGTTTGCTAGAGTCGATAATCTAGTTCACTTCGCTATGTGATTAACACCCAAAGAGTGATCATGTTTTGCTTGTGAGAAAATTTAGTCAACGGGTCTGCCACATTCAGAGCCATATGTATTTTGTAAATTTTCTATGTCTACAATGCTTTGCACGGAGCTACTCTAGCTAATTGCTCCCACTTTCAATATGTATCTAGATCGAGACTTAGAGTCATCCAGATCGGTGTCAAAGCTTGCATCGATGTAACTCTTTACGACGAACTCTTTGTCACCTCCATAACCGAGAAACATTTCCTTATTACACTAAGGATATTTTTGTCCGCTGTCCAGTGATCCACTCCTGGATCACTATTGTACCCTCTTGCCAAACTTATGGTGAGGTACACAATAGGTCTGGTACACAACATAGCATACTTTGTAGAACCTATGACTGAGGCACAGGGAATGACTTTTCATTCTCTTTCTTTTTTCTGCCATGGTCGGGTTTTGAGTCTTTACTCAACTTCACACCTTGCAACACAGGCAAGAACTCCTTCTTTGACTGTTCCATTTTGAACTACTTCAAAATCTTGTCAAGGTATGTACTTATTGAAAATATATCAAGCGTCTTGATCTATCTCTATAGATCTTGATGCTTAATATGTAAATAGCTTCACCGAGGTCTTTCTTTGGAAAACTCCTTTCAAACATTCCTTTATGCTTTCCAGAAAATTCTACATTATTTCTCATCACCAATATGTCATTCACATATACTTATCAGAAATGTTGTAGCGCTCCCACTCACGTTCTTGTAAATACAGGCTTCACCGCAAGTCTGTATAAAACCATATGCTTTGATCACTTCATCAAAGCATATGTTCCAACTCCGAGATGCTTGCACCAGTCCATAGATGGATCGCTGGAGCTTGCTCACTTTGTTAGCACCTTTAGGATTGACAAAACCTTCTGGTTGCATCATATACAACTCTTCTTTAAGAAATCCATAAAGGAATGCAGTTTTGACATCCATTTGCCAGATTTCATAAAATGCGGCAACTGCTAACATGATTCGGACAGACTTTTAAGCATCGATACAAGTGAGAAAATCTCATCATAGTAAACACCTTGATCTTGTCGAAAACATTTTGCGACAATTCGAGCTTTGTAGATAGTAAGACTACTATCAGCGTCCATCTTCCTCTTGAAGATCCATTTATTCTCAATGACTCACCGATCATCGGGCAAGTCAATCAAAGTCCATACTTTGTTCTCATACATGGATCCCATCTCAGATTTCATGGCCTCAAGCCATTTTGCGGAATATGGGCTCATCATCGCTTCCTCATAGTTCGTAGGTTCGTCATGGACTAGTAACATGATTCCAGAACAGGATTACCATACCACTCTGGTGCGGACCATACTCTGGTTGACCTACGAGGTTCGGTAGTAATTTGATCTGAAGTTTCATGATCATCATCATTAGCTTCCTCAAAAATTGGTGTAGAAATCACTAGAACTGATTTCTGATGAACTACTTTCCAATTCGGGAGAAGGTACAATTACCTCATCAAGTTCTACTTTCCTCTCACTCACTTCTTTCGAGAGAAACTCCTTCTCTAGAAAGGATTCATTCTTAGTAACAAAATATCTTGCCTTCGGATATGTGATAGAAGGTGTACCCAACAGTTTCTTTTGGGTATCCTATAAAGACGCACTACTCCGATTTGGGTTCGAGCTTATCAGTTTGAAACTTTTTCACATAAGCATCGTAACCTCAAACTTTAAGAAACGACAGCTTTGGTTTCTTGCCAAACCATAGTTCATACGGTGTCATCTCAACGGATTTAGATGGTGCCCTATTTAACGTGAATGCAGCTGTCTCTGATGCATAACCCCAAAACGATAGTGGTAAATCGATAAGAGACATCATAGATCGCACCATATCCAATAAAGTACGATTACAACATTCGGACACACCATTATGCTGCGGTGTTTCAGGTGGCATGAGTTGCGAAACTATTCCACATTGTTTCAAATGAAGACCAAACTCTTAACTCAAATATTCGCCTCCGCGATCAGATAGTAGAAACTTTATTTTCTTGTTACGATGATTTTCCACTTCACTTTGAAATTCTTTGAACTTTTCAAATGTTTCACACTTATGTTTCATTAAGTAGATATACCCATATCTGCGCAAATCATCTGTGAAGGTCAGAAAATAACGATACCCGCCGCGAGCCTCAACACTAATCGGAACGGAGTCTTAGTCATCTTGCCCATGAGGCATTGTTCGCAAGCATCAAGTGATTCCAAAAGTCCATCAGCATGGAGTTTCTTCATGCGCTTTACACCAATATGACCTAAATGGCAGTGCCACAAATAGGTTGCACTATCATTATTAACTTTGCATCTTTTGGCTTCAATATTATGAATATGTGTATCACTACGATCGAGATTCAATAAACCATTCACCTTGGGTGTATGACCATAGAAGGTTTTATTCATGTAAACATAATAACAATTATTCTTTGACTTAAATGAATATCTGTATTGCAATAAACATGATCCAATCATATTATGCTCAACGCAAACACCAAATAACATTTATTTTAGGTTCAACACTAATCCCGAAGGTAAAGGGAGTGTGCGATGGTGATCTTATCAACCTTGGAATCATTTCCAACACACATAGTCACCTCGTCCTGAACTAGTCTTTGTTTATTTTGCAACTCCCGTTTCGAGTTACTACTCTTAGCAACTAAACTAGTATCAAATACCGAGGGGTTTTCTATAAACACTAGCAAAGTACACATCAATAACATGTATATCAAATATACCTTTGTTCACTTTGCCATCCTTCTTATCTGCCAAGTATCTAGGGCAGTTCCACTTCTAGTGACCATTTCCTTTGCGGTAGAAGCACTCAGTTTCAGGCTTGGGTCTAGCTTTGGGCTTCTTCATGGGAATGACAACTTGCTTGCCATTCTTCTTGAAGTTCCCTTTCTTTCCCTTGCCCTTTTACTTGAAACTAGTGGTCTTGTCAACCATCAACACTTGATGCTTTTTCTTGATTTCTACCTTCGCCGATTTCAGCATCGCGAAGAGCTTTGGGAATTGTTTCCGTTATCCCTTGCATATTATAGTTAATCTCGAAGTTCTAGTAACTTGGTGATAGTGACTAGAGAACTTTGTCAATCACTATCTTATCGGGAGGATTAACTCCCACATGATTCAAGTGATTGTAGTACTCAGACATTCTGAGCACATGCTCACTCGTTGAGCTATTCTCCTCCATCTTGTAAGCAAAGTACTGTCAGAGGTCTCATACCTCTTGACACGGGCATGAGTATGAGATACCAATTTCAACTCTTGGAACATCTTATATGCTCCGTGGCGTTCAAAACATTTTTGAAGGCCCGGTTCTAAGCCATAAAGCATGGTGCACTAAACTATCAAGTAGTCATCATACCGAGGTTGTCAAACGTTCATAACGTCTGCATCTGCTCCTACAATAGGTCTGTCACCTAGCGGTGCATCAAGGACATAATTATTCTGTGCAGCAATGAGGATAATCCTCAAATCACGGACCTAGTCCGCATCATTGCTACTATCATATTTCAACATAGTTTTTCTCTAGGAACATATCAAAAATAAACGGGGAGCTACATTGCGAGCTATTGATCTACAACATAGTTATGGAAATACTATCAGGACTAAGTTCATGATAAATTAAAGTTCAATTAATCATATTACTTAAGAACTCCCACTTAGATAGACATCCCTCTAGTCATCTAAATGATCATGTGATCCAAATCAACTAAACCATGTCCGATCATCACGTGAGATGGAGTAGTTTTCAATGGTGAACATCACTATGTTGATCATATCTACTATATGATTCACGCTCGACCTTTCGGTCTCCAGTGTTCCGAGGCCATATCTGCATATGCTAGGCTCGTCAAGTTTAACCCGAGTATTCTGCGTGTGCAAAATTGGTTTGCACCTGTTGTATGTGAACATAGAGCTTATCACACCCGATCATCACATGGTGTCTCGGCACGACGAACTGTCACAACGGTGCATACTCAGGGAGAACACTTATACCTTGAAATTTAGTGAGAGATCATCTTATAATGCTACCGTCGAACTACGCAAAATAAGATGCATAACGGATAAACATCACATGCAATCAAAATATGTGACATGATATGGCCATGATCATCTTGCGCCTTTGATCTCCATCTCCAAAGTACCGTAAATGATCTCTATCGTCACCGGCATGATACCATGATCTCCATCATCTTGATCTCTATCAACGTGTCATCACATGGTCGTCTCGCCAACTATTGCTCTTTGCAACTATTGCTATCGCATAGCTTTAAAGTAAAGCAATTATTCGGCACTCGCATCTTATGCAATAAAGAGACAACCATAAGGCTTCTGCCAGTTGTCGATAACTTCAACAAAAACATGATCATCTCATACAACAACTTATATCTCATCATGTCTTGACCATATCACATCACAACAAGCCCTGCAAAAACAAGTTAGACGTCCTCTACTTTGTTGTTGCAAGTTTTACGTGGCTGCTACGGGCTGAGCAAGAACCGTTCTTACCTACGCATCAAAAACCACAACATGGTATAGTGATTGCTTTTTGATCTTCAGAAAGAACCCTGTTCATTGAATCCGATTCAACTAAAGTTGGAGAAACAAACACTCACTAGCCATCTGTGTGCGAAGCACGTCGGTAGAACCAGTCTCGCGTAAGCGTACGCGTAATGTCGGTCTGAGCCGCTTCATCCAACAATATCGCTGAATCAAGAATCAACTAGTGACGGCAAGAAATATGTATATACCCACGCCCACAACTCCTTTTGTGTTCTACTCGTGCATATAACATCTATGTATAAACCTGGCTCGGATGCCACTGTTGGGGAACGTAGTAATTTCAAAAAAATTCCTACGCACACGTAAGATCATGGTGATGCATATCAACGAGAGGAAAGAGTATCGTCCATGTACCCTTGTCGACCGTAAGCGGAAGCATTATGAGAACGCAGTTGATGTAGTCGGACGTCTTCACGATCCGACCGATCCAAGTACCGAACGTACGACACCTCCGAGTTCAGCACACGTTCAGCTCGATGACGTCCCACGAACTCCGATCCAACAGAGCTTCACATGAGAGTTCCGTCAGCACGACGGCGTGATGACGGTGATGATGTTGCTACCGATGCAGGGTTTCGCCTAAGCACCGCTACGATATGATTGAGGTGGATTATGGTGAAGGGGGGCACCGCACACGGCTTGGAACAATCAACTTGTGTGTCCTAGGGTGCCCCCTGCCCCCGTATATAAAGGAGCAAGGGGGAGGCCGGCCGGCCCTTGCAGGGCGCGCCAGGAGGAGGAGTCCTCCTCCTAGTAGGAGTAGGACTACCCTTTCCTACTCCTACTAGGAGGGGGAAAGGTAGGAGGAGAGGGAGAAGGAAAGGGGGCCGCCACCCCCCTTCCCTAGTCCAATTCGGACCAGAGGGGGAGAGGGCGCGCGGCCTGCCCTGGCCGGCCCTCTCTCTCTCCACTAAGGCCCATGTGGCCCATTACTTCTCCCGGGGGGTTCCGGTAACCCTCCGGCACTCCGGTTTTCTCCGAAATCACCTGAAACACTTCCGGTATCCGAATATAGTCATCCAATATATCAATCTTTATGTCTCGACCATTTCGAGACTCCTCGTCGTGTCCGTGATTACATACGGGACTCCGAACTACCTTCGGTACATGAAATCACATAAACTCATAATACCGATCGTCACCGAACGTTAAGCGTACGGACCCTACGGGTTCGAGAACTATGTATACATGACCGAGACACGTCTCCGGTCAATAACCAATAGCGGAACCTGGATTCTCATATTGGCTCCTACATATTCGACGAAGATCTTTATCGGTCAAACCGCATAACAACATACGTTGTTCCCTTTGCCATCGGTATGTTACTTGCCCGAGATTCGATCATCGGTATCTCAATACCTAGCTCAATCTCGTTACCGAGAAGTCTCTTTACTCGTTCCATAATGCATCATCCCGCAACTAACTCATTAGTTGCATTGCTTGCAAGGCTTATAGTGATGTGCATTACCGAGAGGGCCTAGAGATACCTCTCTGACAATCGGAGTGAAAAATCCTAATCTCAATCTATGCCAACTCAACAAGTACCATTGGAGACACCTGTAGAGCACCTTTATAATCACCCAGTTACGTTGTGACATTTGGTAGCACACAAAGTGTTCCTTCGGTAATCAGGAGTTGCATAATCTCATAGTCATAGGAACATGTATAAGTCATGAAGAAAGCAATAGCAGTAAACTAAAACGATCAAGTGCTAAGCTAACAGAATGGGTCAAGTCAATCACATCATTCTCTAATGATGTGATCTCGCTTATCAAATGACAACTCTTTGTCCATGGCTAGGAAACTTAACCATCTTTGATTTACGAGCTAGTCAAGTAGAGGCATACTAGTGACACTCTGTTTGTCTATGTATTCACACATGTACTAAGTTTCCAGTTAATACAATTCTAGCATGAATAATAAACATTTATCATGATATAAGGAAATATAAATAACAACTTTATTATTGCCTCTAGGGCATATTTCCTTCAATACGTTGGATCTGCTCTGCACTCTCTTTATTTGCCTTGAAGAGGATGAGGGAATCATCAGCAAACAGCAGATGGGATATGCTAGGGGCATTCGGGCACACCTTAATCCCCTGGATCAAGTTGTTTTGCTCAGCTTTTGTTAGTAAACACGAGAAAGCTTCCGCACACAGCAAAGAGAGATAAGGGGACAGTGGGTCCCCCTGTCTCAGCCCCCTCTCAGGTAACACTTCCTCGGTGAGATCGCCATTAATCTTGATGCGATACTTTACTGTCCTCACACACTTCATAATCAGCCCCACAAACCTCCGATGGAAACCCATTTTAACCATCATAGCTTCCAAGAAATGCCATTCAACCCGGTTATATGCCTTGCTCATATCCAATTTCACCGCAGCATAAGCCTCCTTCCCACTTCGTTTGTTGTGCATATAGTGGATAACCTCGTAAGCGAGCAGCACATTGTCAGTCAGGAGCCTACCCGGCACAAAGGCACTCTGAGTCGAAGAGATGATCTCGGGCAAGATCACTTTCAACCTTTGAGAGGACCTTAGATACGATCTTATATACCACATTACAAAGGCTTATTGGTCTCAGATTCTTGATACAGTCCGGGTTCTTCACCTTGGGGATCAGCGTGATGGACGTGTTATTCTAGTCAGTTGGCATAGGCCCCCCATTCAAAAAGGCTAGCACTTCCTGTGTTATTTTGTCACCCACATCCACCCAGTAGTGCTTGTAAAAAATTGCTGGCATACCATCCTCCCCTGGCGCCTTTAAGTCACCAATATCCCTCAGGGCCGCCTTGACCTCATCAGCACTAAACTCTGCCATTAGGCCAGAGTTCATCTCCCTTATTACCCTGCTCTCCACAGAATTCAGAACCTCATCATGATTTGTTTTGCCCTCTGACCTGAATAGCTGCGCAAAATATTTAGTGATAACCTCCTTCTTTTCCTCCTCTTTCACCGCCCAGCTCCCATCTTCACGCCTCAGCTTCCCTATCCTATTAGTTCTACTTCGCTCTTTAACACTCGCATGAAAATATGAGGTGTTTCTGCCCCCCTTCCTCAACCAGGTCATGTGTGCACGCTGCTTATAGTAGGTGTTCAGTTGCTCCTCCAGCCTCTCCACTCTATAACGTGCCACTTCCTCCCCTGCCACCTTCTCCTTACTCACCGGCATACGCCTCCATCTCTCCACTTCTTTCCTTGCTTTCTTTAGCTTTTTCTCCAAGCCACCCAAAACGTTTCCACTCCAATTTTGAAGCTTCCCACCACCTGCTTCAACCCCTCCCTAACACATCAACCATCTTCTGCCATTGTGTGACACCATGCCTCCTTCACTAGTTGATCACACTGCTCCTCCAGCCAACACGCCTCAAACTTAAACTTGTGACTGCCACCTCCTCTCCCTCTCTCTCTCTCTCTTGTTGCTCCCCCCCCCCCTCAGTTTTCTCTGTTGTGATGACAATGGGCCTGTGGTCCGAGTGTCTAGGATCACCATTCACTACCTTGAACCCCTCAAACTGCTTCCTCCACCCCTCATTTGCGACCGCCCGATCCAATCTTTGATGGATGTAGTTCTCACATCGGTGGTTGTTATTCCGCCAGGTAAATTTGTCCCCCTCAAACCCCAGGTCCTCTAAACCACATACATCCAAGGCCTCCCTGAATTTGCCCACGCATGCCTGGGTTTTTTCCATTCCCGCCCTCTTCTTTCTTTGGCAACAACGTAATCATGCCAAAGTTAAGATGGGACAGTTCTAAATGACCGTTAACAAAATCTTGAAACATAGGCATAAGATCATCCTTAATAATATGCCAACAGTTTCTATAGAATTCCGCGGGAAACCCATCTGGTCCCGGTGCTTTATTTGGTTTCATTTGTGAAATTGCATCTAGAACCTCTTTCTTAGTAAACGGAGTAGATAGAATATCATTTTCCTCTGCCCGAAGCTGAGGGATATATCCAATAAGAGATTCATTAAGGGACACCGTGCTTGCTTCCGGAGGCCCGAAAAGTTGTTTATAATAATTAGAGATATAAGCTTTCAGAGTCTCATGACCCACAATTGTTTCTTCGTCCTGTTCAAGTTGTATTGTTTTCTTCTTCCTATGTTTCCCATTCGCACTCATGTGAAAGAATTGTGTATTGTCATCTTCTTGGAGAACCTTAAGCACCTTAGCACGCAATGCCCATTTGAGCTCATCTTCTCTAAGAAGAGCTCGTAAGCGTTGCTCGGCTTCGGATTTCGAGCTCTGCTCAGCTACATTAAGAAGGTTTAATTCTGCTTTTAAATCTAGACCATCTATTAATTGGGTGAGTCACTCTTTTTCTTGTCTGTAAATCCCACTCTTGTTTCTGGCCCAACCTTGTAAAAATTGTCTCAGATGTCTAATTTTGTTTTGCCATCTCTCAATACTTGATCGTCCACTAATAAGTTTTGCCCATTCGCGTGCAATAATCTCCATGAAGTTTTCTTTCTCGAACCAGCCTAGTTCGAAAGAGAAAGCGTTCTTATTCACAATATGTGTTGCGTCTCCCGAGTCTACTAGTAAAGGTGTGTGGTCTGAGATCGCCCTCTGCATCGCATGAACCGACACTAATGGGTATTTCTGTTCCCATTCCACACTAGCGAGCACCATCTCCAACTTCTCATATGTTGGAGCTCATGTATATTGTCTACCTGTGAGCTCAATTTCTCTTAAACTAAGACTTTTAATAATCATGTTAAACATCATAGACCAACGTCCATCAAAGTTGTCATTGTTCTTTTCATCTCTCCTTCGAATTATGTTAAAATCCCCTCCAACTAGGATTGAGAGAGTCTCGTCCCCACAAATCCGCACCAAGTTTGCTAAAAAATCTGGTTTAATTTCGGGTTGTGCTGCCCCATATACAGCTACCAGAGACCATCGGAAACCATCCAATTTCGATTTCACCCGAAACTTTACCGCAAAGTCCCTCCAAACCAATACTTTGAAAATACTACGTACTCCTTCTGTAAACTAATATAAAAGTATTTAGAGAGTACTTTGCAACCAAACCCACCCACAAGATCTACTTGGAGATGCTCTCGCAGTACAATTCAATGCTGGCTAGTCGAACAGCCGGTGGCGTCGTGGTTGACAGCCGTCAGACGGTTGCCCATTTTTATCTCCGCATAGAGATTCTTCCATACAAACAGCCGTCAGACGGATCGCCTTCATCTCGCTGCCTTCTCCTTCTCTTCTCCCCACCCAAAACCCTACCAACTCCTACTCTCCATCCACGCCATGGCGCCGCCGGGCTCGCCCGCTCCCTTCACCGGTGAGCCCCTAGCCCCTCCTTCACGTCTTATCCCTGACCCCGACCCCAACGCTAACCCCCAGCCGGAAACGCTAACGCTGCTTCTCGTGCCGCAGTCGGCGGGCCGATGCTGAACATGATATTCCAAGCGGCGTCCGACGGAGATCTCCCCCTCTTCAAGAGTAGGTGGCTGTGGCTCCCGATCTCCTCGTCCCAGATCTTGGTTGGGAGATTTGAGTGCTGATTTTTCGCGTCCAATCCGCTGCAGGGCTGGTGACGATGCTGGACATGGCCAGGGGCCGCCTCAAGGAGACGGTGGAGGCGCTGAGGGTGGAGGACGCCGGGTTGCTACAGGGTCTTGGCGCGCTGCACGTCGCCGCTAACCGAGGGAGGATGGAGGTTTGCAGGTACCTGGTCGAGGAACTGCAGGTTGATGTGAACGCCGTCGACAAGGGAGGTCAGGGTCCCTCCAAAACCCTACATCCATTTAGGATTTTGTGATTATTTGATTTTTGTTTGCTCCGCGTTTATATGGAAGTATGGGCTTGCCATTTTCACCAAGTGCTGCCATTTGCAGTGGGGTCACGCGGAAATGGAACCTCTGTTTCCATTTTCATGTCCTCCAAATAATTATTATTGTTTATATGAGTTGCTTGATCTGTAGCTCGAAATTATGATTTCGCTGTGCTTGATGTTTTGGGCTTGCTAAATTATGATTATGCTCACTCATAATTGATCATATAACATCTCTGCTGCTCTGCATATTTGCCACTCTGGGTTTATCTGTTTAATGTTAAGATATGTCTGTGCCGTGCCTGGATTTTTCAAGAAGTGGTCATATAGCTTCTTATGGAAATAGACCATGCTCAGTTAATGATATCTCAGGCCATATCCTACATAAGCATGGCTGATGTAAGTAGGCCCCGTCGAGGGTAAATTATTATTTCTTCGGGATTGTTTTATTTACTTTTTGGACATATGCATATGCTGCAGGTGTATATATGCAATCATCTGTTGTGGAGACGTCTAAATTATAAAGTTAAATTATTTCCCATTTGGGCCATATTGTATTTTAAAATCTTTCATTCTACTTCATACTTTTCTGTGGGGGGTTAAAAGTTATGCGTTTATTTCTTTGCTAAACCCTGAAAGGTTTTGCATCAATAAGCTACATTACAGTGTGCTTGACAGGTAGAACACCTCTGTTTTTTGCGATATCATGTAAGGGTGTGGGTATTGCCAAATATCTTCTTGATCATGGTGCCGATCCAAACAAAAGCTGCCACAATGGGCTTTCCCCTTTACATGAAGCCACTACATCAGGTCTATCTCTAGAAACGCATGCCTCTGTTTTCCATTTGTATGCTGCAAGTTTTCTTAAGTTGTCCTTTGAATATTGAAGTTGTATTATAGTGTGGTTTAGTATTGTTTTCTTACTAGGATCTGTTTTCCTTTGTTTTTTTTAAACAAGGCAAAAGACTTGCCATTTTCATTGATTAAGAAGTGGTTTCAGTACACACATCGCCAAGCGGCGGCGGAGAACAAAACAATTACTCTCGCGGCATTACATTACGCAAATGCTTAGTGCCCGCCATGGCCCAAATAGAAACTAACTCTTTTATGCGTCGCATGACAGTCGCCACTGGCACCGCTTTGCTCCTGAAGATGCGAGCATTCCTTTCATTCCAGATCTCCCATCCCACGAGGAGTAACAAAGAAGACAAGGCCTTTGTCGGGTGCGCGTTGCTAGAAAGGACCGCATCCCACCTAGATTTCACCAAATTGAACAGGAGCCAAGGGGCCGTGGGGATAGCAAGCCCAGGCCATGAGAAGATCGCATTCCAAATCCGGATAGAAAAATGGCACTTGAAGAGCAGGTGTGCTGCATTTTCTTGCACCTGACTGCAAAGGGGGCATTTGTCGCAATTTGGCCATCCTCTCCTCTGAAGCCTATCAGCCGTCCAAACTCTGTTTTGGATAACAAGCCAGGCGAAAATTTTGCACTTGGGGGAGCCCCCGCCTTCTAGGCCGTAGCAGCCAAACTTGAGCGTGGGAGGTCGTGAAACTGCACCAAGTAAGCAGACTTTGTGGAGTACTGCCCGTCATTGGTTGGCTTCCAAACTATAGAGTCCTTGGCACCCCGGCTGGATGGTCAGTTGGTCACGATCGCTGACTTCTCCCAAAGGGCCAAGAATTGTTGAAGATTCCTTTCTTTCATATATGGTAATAAATTATTTAGTCACAGAATGTTTTGGCTTTAATGAATGCCTTACTGATCAAACAAGTCGTTACTTATGGCACATGGTCAAGCAGAGTGAGGTGCATAAGACTTTTGAAAAGAAAGATGTCCCAAGAAATACCTATATGATCTGCTGTAATAAATACATGGATTCATTTTCTTTCTAAGTCTTTGTAGCTTGTTATTGCTATTAACGGAAATCAGGGGAAACACTTCTTTCGAAACAAAATCTTTCAGATTGAGAACGTGACAGAAATACATATCCTCTTATCCAGCAAGTTTGTGCATTATTCAGGAGATTGTGAAACTGTTAGACTATTGCTTGCTAAAGGAGCCTATGTTGACCCGGTAGCCTTTTGTGGGACACCACTTCATTGCGCTGCTACTCAAGGGCATGATGGCATTTTGAAGATTTTGTTGGACCACAATGCAGATGTAAGTTTGTAAATGCATATGTTTCAGCCTTAAGTTGCCCATTGGATAGGTGAATTTACATGGCAATTTCTTGTGTTCTGCTAAAGAAAACTCATTAGTCGTATTTCTCATGCTCTATTAGCTTGTAGTCTGGTTGCTTGATTCTACTTTGTCGTTTTTGCATTTTAAATCATGAATGCTTGGCGCTCAATTCTGAACACTGTCAGATAGCTTGTTCAGCACAGTTAGCTCATTAAGATAAGGCAAATTACAAGCAAAGGCTGAAGGGGCCAAACCAAGCAAAGAGATAATACAGCAGAAAAAACCTAAGGCCTAGCTAACAAAAACCTGCAGAAGAAGCAATATCAGGAGACCGTGTGTGCAGCAGCAGGAGTTGCAGCGCCTTGGCCCCTGCCTCCTTCCAGACACTAGCTCGTGGAGAATGGAGTCCTCTGGTTCTTGCCAATTCGAGTCTCATTCTCAGGCGTGCAGCCACTGCGAAGCCCCCAAATCTTCCACATTAAGATCGTGCCACCGTAACTCTTGAAATCTTTCTTTTTCTTTCCCTTATTCAAATCGCGCCATAGTAACATGTGTCGATGTACTTCATGCACTTGTATTTAAATTCATAGTAATATGTTATCAAGTCTAGGATCTATTTTCTTGCTGTAGTAATAGTTATTTTGTCGATGCATGTCACGACCTGCTTACATTTTTAATGGAATACAAGATATATACCGCTGCACATCTCGTCACTTCCGGTCCCTTGAATGTTGACGTTGATAATTAGAGATAACTTATTGATGCAATTGTATTTTTGTATATTTTCCACAATAGTCTTCTCTATCTTGTGCTGATGCTCACTTTTAAGTGCCATCTAAAATTTCAAGGTCTGACCAAATTCTAGTAAGCTATGAAATATGTTGGATCAATAAGTTCAGTATGCTTGTGTATTTTGTAATGCCCTGAAAGCTATTTGACTTTAGTGATATCTGTGTGTCCATTTTTATCTTTATCCCTTGATTATCATTTTTACCATAGGAGCTGATATCTTAATTGCCTCTCAACAGCGCAATAAAGAGGTAAATGGCAAGACACCTCTCATTGCAGCTATAGATGCTGACTCAAGGAACTGCATGCTTCTCCTGATTAGGGTATTGGACCTTCACTTTAGACTTTCCAAGTCTTTTAATTTTGACGATTCCCTTTGCTATGTAGTGACATTTTTTTCTCAGTGAAGTTGAGAACACTTGACTTCCTGTGCTGGCCTTTGTTTGAAATGCTACCCAGTTCATCTTGAGGACTGACTTATCCCTATATTTTCTTGATACGGACACTGAACATCTTTTTTTGTGATATAGGCTGGTGCTGATGCCAAGGGAGCTTTAACCTATGCTGTGGAGAATCTCCATTCTCAAAAACTCGTTTCAACTGACTTCGTCAATTGCATTAAGAAGGACGCTGCTGCCGACCGTGTTCTTCCAGATGATGTAAGATTTACCTCTTTGACACTATGCTTGTTGAGTTCGGTCTTTTTGGCGAATCATTCATGTAGAGTTCTAATCAGCATTGCAAACTTGGTGGCTAGGCACTGGATTTTAAAACTCTACATGCATGCACTTTAACCCTATCAAGTTGCAACCCCTGCACACATATTAGGAATTCTAGGGGGGACAAAAGACGCTATTCTTTCAGACCTTTAGTTGCCCGCAATCCTCCAAGATCTAGGTATGTACTGGGTACTGCGTAAGGCTCCAGTACTTTCATGGCATATTCGAATAATTTCTGCCAAAATAGGAAACCAAAATTCCCAAAGTGGCTTTGATACTGGAATGGCACAGTTGGAATTAAAGCCCGGGCCTGTTGGATTAACCATAGCACACAGCACAACTTCCTCCCACGCGAACAGAAGCATCAAGGCATGCCTTGCATTGCCAAAAAGAGGAAGATAATGCAATGTTCTTTTTGTAGAAAAGGGAAGTGTTCATTACCCTCGGGCTTTGCATCAATGATGCATGCAGCCTAAATCTTACTACTCCAAAAACAACGCAGAAAAATAAGAAACATAGTGACAGGCAATTAAAAAGTTTAAGTACTAAGTAGAGCTTTTCCTATTGCAGTCTTTCTAGAGACAAGGGCTCAGGACTGGATGAATATTAATCACGTGATTATCGCTCACGTTAATATTTTGTTCATGCTACCAGATAACTGACATAAGACAGAAGTTACCATGCTTTATGGTTGTAATGGGATTTTGCCAAACATGGGTGTAAGGGCCACTACCTAATCATCACAGTTGTGAAACTTGGTGTAAAAATTGTGCCATTTGAAATTTATTTGCACGGTTGCCTTCACAAATATTTCATCAGGGACATTCTGGCTTAACTACAAGGCAAGTTCGGTTAGTTGAAATAAATGAATATTAAATAATACCACTGCAATTGGCAATCCCCGATTCTGCTCAAGTAGTTACAAGGAATTCTAACAATATTATGTAACAGCAGATGATACATGGTATCATACAATGTGCTTGGGAAGTTTAAATGGAGGAAATCAGTACCTCCTTGCCAGTTATTAACAATGAAAATGTGACTTTCACATTGGCGGGTAATGTCGGTGGAGACTGGCAATGTTGTATGTATGTAGATTAATGTAGCATGCATGTTCATATTTGTAGTTACCAAAGCATGATATCACAAATTTGTGTGAATTTAGTTGACAATTTAGGCGATAAATTCTTTGGTACAGCATAGCGGAGATGCTTGGAGGTACTCACAAATATGCAGTCAATAGATATGTGAGCAAAAGGATTTTTATGTAATGAGATCCGATTTTCCTAATATTTACATCATAATTCAAAGTATTTTAGAACTTATACAGTTTTGCGCATCTGAAGTCTTTCATTAACTTCGATATCGTGATGATCCAGGACGAGCCTGTGTCTAAAAGCAAAACTAGAGCGGCAGGGTTTAAGAAACTTGCGAACAACTCTTTCAAGAAGAAGGATTATTTTTCTGCAGCAGGATCCTACAGTGTGGTAATATTCAAGCATCATATACTTCTTACATTGTCCCTTTCTAACATTTCATTTAGTCCATATGTTGGATTGTATATTGCCTTTTTTCTTGTCGAACTTTCAACCTGAAGCAGGCAAGGCTTCTTTCTAGAATACATATAAGCATGTGTATCATTGCATTAGAGAAAAAGCGGCAAGCATCAGAGAAGAAGCGGCAAAGAAACCGGGTACAATGCCTTTCGGCCATTACAACACTAATCACCAAGATTAGCAGCCACACATCCCACGCCAACTACGGAACATGCATCACCTAGATCAAGCCCAAGCCAATGGCAATGAGGCAAATCACAGAGCTACCAAGCCGCGTCACAACCAACGCCAAAGACCTCTACAACACGACCAAGACCCGAGGACGACACAAGCCAACATACCCCCACCCATTTGCGCTAAGAAGTCGGTAGGTGGATGGCAGGGCCGGGCAGACATGGAGAAGGCGTCGTCGAGAGAGCGCCGACAATGATGTACATTGCGCCTCGGTGGCTCACGCCAAAGCAATTGCCGACACCGACTCGAGCTGCACCAACTTGACTCCTCGAGCAACAAGCCGATGCCTCCAAGGAGGGAAACAAACTCCATGACGCAGCCATCGCTTGGTCCGGAGGTCAGACCTAGGGTTTCCCCCAAGAACAAGGGAAAGATTGAGATCGGGGCCAAGACAACGCCTCCATGGAGGGGACGGCGCCCGCGGGCGTTGCGGTTGTCAACCTTGGACATCATGAAGCAGGGATTTCTCCCAACCCCAGACCGCGAATACCCAAGTCCACCTGAGATTCTTGAAACGAGCTGACTACTGCAGTGGGAGGAGAGCACATCTTGTAGCACCACATACACCGCATGAACCAGATCAAGAACAGGGCACATCCCTTCCCGGATCAGACCCTCCACCATAGCACCACCTCCACCGTGCGCCCACAGGACGCCACCACCTCCACCGCGATCTCTGGCCTTCCCCAACCACGCAAGTGGAGCGAACTACCTTCGTCCGGGCCGCCGGCGGAGTCCGAGCCACCACCACCCGAAGCCAACGGATCTGGGCAGGGAGAACCCCAAATCCGCCGCCACCGGTGTCCACCGCCTCCCCCCACGCTGCCCTCGCACCCTTGATGGCGCAACCCCGTCGAGATCCCCTCGGGTCGCCGCCCCAGCATCCAGACGCCACACACGCGCCGTCCAACCTTCTGCGTGCAAGGGCGCGCCGCTCCTGCGGAGCAGCGGTAGACTCGGCCCTGAGGACAAGATCTGGCCACCAGCGCGCATCCCCCACCCAGCACGCAACTGCTCCCGAGCCGAGACCGGCGCCTGAGCACCACGCGCACACGCCGCACTGGATCTGGCCACGGCAACACGTCGACGCGCCCTTGACCTGTTGCGCCCACCAGCACACACACAACGCCACAACCGGCCGCGCACGCCACACTGACCAACGACACGGGCTCGGGGAGATCAGCAGGCAAGGCTTCTAATTTCATAGATTGTGACCGGGTTTTACATTTTCTTTAATGCGAATACATTGATCTAAAATATTCTTTTGGTCAAAACTTATTCAAATACCAAAAATTTCACATCGAGTTGGGGGGCTTCTATCAAAGATTTTGAGTCACGGGGGAGCAAAGGTTCCTACCCACGGTGCCACAGGTCTGCAGCCTATTATTGCGGGATCTGGTTTTGTTACAAATCAGGGGAGAATTAAGACATCGTTGAGCTTCCAGCTTGTCATAAGCATGAAGAGGGTAGATTAGTAGTGTGTTAATCTGATGATGGTGCATTTGTTTGAGAATAAATTAAGTACTCCCTCCGTCATAAAGTTAAGACACTTATTTTTGGAGGGAGAGAGTATAACTGTAATATTTTAGGAGTTACTGGCTTCTGGATCTGGTTAAGGCATAGTGGATAATGAATGAAGTGATAAAAAGCATAATGATAGCCACTTGTAGGAAGACATAGTGGAAACATAATTTACGCACTGCCACTTTAATTCACGCGTGGTACATCCTCAACATTGTGCTATATTTGTTAACTGTAAGTCAGATTAATTGGCTTTGTTTTCCAGCCTTAATCATTCAGGATTAATCTACTATGTCGAGTCTCTTCTCAGTCATGTGGTAGATTTCCTATCTCATTGTCAGTGCCCACAAATTCCAATATTTGCCTCGTTGATTGTAGGCAATGATGCTTGATCCAGATGATGCGACCATGTACTCAAACAGGAGCCTTTGCTCCCTCCGCATGGGTGACGGGGACAAGGCTTTGGTAGATGCTAACGAATGCAGAAAAATGCGGCCTGATTGGCCAACAGCCTGTTACCGGCAGGGCGCGGCTCTGATGTCACTGAAGGTTACATAGAAGATAACATCTAAAAAAAGATACCGTCGGATGTTTTTTCCTCTATATGAATTTGTGTGTGAATTGTTTTTGGCCATTAACTTGTGTTTTATCATCAGGATTACAAGGGTGCTTGTGAACGTTTCCTGGATGGACTCAAGTTGGACCCAGCTAACACTGAGATTGAGGATGCATTACGGTATCCCATCTGCCTCTTTTTTGTTGTTTGTGGCAAACCCATCATTGGTTGCATTATGCACTATGAGGAACCAGACATACTTATTAGTATTTATTAAGTTCTTGTTGTGCGTTTGCTCCTAAGTGTTACTACAAGTGACTGAAGCAGGTCTCTGATGGTCCTCTTTTGAATATGCAGGAAAGCTTATGATGCCATGCAAGATGTCTCTCAGCACCAAGGCTGAGTAAATGTTTGCAGGGGGAAGGAGTTCTTTTTATTTTTGAAAAAAAAGTGGGAAGAAGTTCAGGATCTGCTCTCTAGTTGAGCTGTAGTTGAGTGTTTCACCTTTGCTTATAGGCTTTGAATTCCTGAACTCGTCTGATGGGAAACCAAGTAAACTACTGGCATAAACATCTGGGCGATATTATTTGGTTTCCTATCTTTTTGTGTCATTCATTCGGGCTGTCACAAGATAGATTATTATCTGTCTTGGAGCATCTACAACCACACTTGGCAAATCGTCCCCTCATATGCCCTTCAAATCCATATAATCTCATGCAACGTAGATCAAACAATGTACTTTATAATTCTTACAGAGCATAGTGTGGTCATACATGAAATAGAGTTAATAGCATAAAACTACTACTTTACGGATTAGAGTTTTAAAAAACTATCGAATTTATTTTTTCGCTGATAACTACCAAATCAGGGGTTGGCTGTTTCAAAAAAACCCAAATCCTCTTGGTTAAAAAATTAAACATGTTTATGACAAGTCGGGCTCGCCACTAAACGCACCGTCTGTTTGACCGTTACCTGACATTTGGGACCCACATGTCACTGTCTCATATAAAAAACTGTGATCAGGTCATTGTAAATACAAAAGCAATCGGTCCCTCTCGTCCTCATGCTCCAGAACGACGGGAGATGCGTTGGCCAGCAGCCCCGCCGGATGAGCTCGCCGGCCAGCAACCCCGCCGTGAGGAGCTCGCCGGCCAGCAGCCCCGTCGTCGTCGTGGGCCTCCCTTCGGCCGCCCATCGTCGTCCACTGCACGCGGGGTGGACCTCCCGTTCGGGCCCAACAGATCCATGGTGCAGCGTGTGTGCCGGCGGCCTCTTCCTCCGGCCGGCGAGTTGTGCCCGCAGCCGCGGTGTGCTCCCCATTGTGCGGCTTCTCCCTCTTCTCTCCTCGCGCCAACTCGAGGTGGGTGCGGGCTGCTGGCTCTGTCGCGCTGGTGGCGGAGGTCAGGCGTTGCGGGAGCGGGCGGGGACTGCTGGTGCTGTCTACGGCGCAGGTGGCGGCGTGGCGGCGCGACGACGACCGCGGGCGGAGCCCCATGGCGCGCGGCGACGACCACGGGCGAAGCCCCATGGCGTGCGGTGACCGCGGGCGGAACCCCATGGCGGCAGCGCGCGGTGGCGACCACCCATGGCGGCGTGCAGCGGCGACCACGGGCGGAGCCCCATGGAGGCGCAACGGCGACCACGGGCAGAGCCCTTTGGAGGCGCAGTGGCAACAGTCCAAGGACCCGATTGCTTTTTGAAATTGATTTCAGGGACCCGATTAATTTTTTAAATATTTGTAGGGCTAATCCGTAAAAAATCTGTGGATGAGGTGCTGACATGTGGCCCCCACAAGTCAGTTAACAGTCAAACAAACGGTCAACCAAACAGTGCGTTTAGTGGCGGGCCTGACTTGTCATAAACATGTTTAATTTTTTAACAAAGAGGATTTGGGGTTTTTTTGAAATAGCCGACCCCTGATTTGATAGTTATCAGCGAAAAAAATAAATTCGGTAGTTTTTAGGAACCCTAACCCGTATAGTAGTTTTATGCTATTTACTCTAGGAAATAACATAGGGTAGTTCATTATACATACCACTTGACTGCCAAAATTAGGCATGCTCTATGAGCTATGAAGAAAGTTTATCCATTGCCGCCCTTGCACTTCTTGAAGATGATATAGATACTGAGGCGGATCCGTTTTGTGCCTGGAGGTGTCGAATGCGACACCATTCTTCTCTTCCTCGTCTTTAGGGGGCAGGGCCAGCAAGGGCATGGACAATACGGGCTTGCTCCACCGTGAGCGGACGTGCCTGAAGAAATATGCTCTAGAGGCAATAATAAAGTTGTTATTTATATTTCCTTATATCATGATAAATGTTTATTATTCATGCTAGAATTGTATTAACTGGAAATTTAGTATATGTGTGAATACATATACAAACAGAGTGTCACTAGTATGCCTCTACTTGACTAGCTCGTTGATCAAAGATGGTTAAGTTTCCTAGCCATGGACAAAGAGTTGTCATTTGATAAATGAGATCACATCATTAGAGAATGATGTGATTGACTTGACCCATCCGTTAGCATAGCACGATGATCGTTTAGTTTATTGCTATTGCTTTCTCCTTAACTTATACATGTTCCTGTGACTATGAGATTATGCAACTCCCAAATAGCGGAGGAACACTTAGTGTGCTATCAAACGTCACAACGTAACTGGGTGACTATAAAGATGCTCTACAGGTGTGTCCGATGGTGTTTGTTGAGTTGGCATAGATCAAGATTAGGACTTGTCACTCCGTGTATCGGAGAGGTATCTCTGGGCCCTCTCGGTAATGCACATCACTATAAGCCTTGCAAGCAATGTAACTAATGAGTTAGTTACGGGATGTAGCATTATGTAACGAGTAAAGAGACTTTCCGGTAACGAGATTGAACTAGGCATGATGATACCGACGATCGAATCTTGGGCAAGTAACATACCGATGAGAAAGGGAACAACGTATGTTGTTATGCGGTTTGACCGCTAAAGATCTTCGTAGAAAAAATGTAGGAACCAATATGAACATCCAGGTTCCGCTATTGGTTATTGACCGGAGATGAGTCTCGGTCATGTCTACATAGTTCTCGAACCCGTAGGGTCCGCACGCTTAACGTTCGGTGACGATCTGTATTATGATTTATGAGTTTATGTGTTTTGATGTACCGAAGGTAGTTCAGAGTCCAGGATATGATCACGGACATGACGAGGAGTCTCGAAATGGTCGAGACATAAAGATCGATATATTGGATGACTATGTTTGGACATCGGAATGGTTCCGGATAAGTTCGGGCATATACCGGAGTACCGGGAGGTTACCGAAACCCCCCGGGAAGTATATGGGCCTTATCGGGCCATAGTGGGAGAGAGAAGGGAGCCTAGGAGGGGCCCTCCCCCCAAGCCCAATCCAAATTGGGTGCCCCCCTTCCTTCCCCCCCCTCTCCCCCTTCCTTCCTCTCCTAATCCAACTAGGGAAGGGGGGAATCCTACTCCTGATGGGAGTAGAACTCCCTTGGGCGCGCCATAGAGGGCCGGCCCCTCCCCCTCCTCCACTCCTTTATATACGGGAAGGGGGCACCCCATAGACACACAAGTTGACAATTGTCTTAGCCATGTGCGGTGCCCCCCTCCACCATAATCCACCTCGGTCATATCGTTGCAGTGCTTAGGCGAAGCCCTGTTCCGGTAGCTTCACCATCACCGTCATCACGACATCGTGCTGACGAAACTCTCCCTCAACACTCAGCTAGATCTAGAGTTCATGGGACGTCACCGAGCTGAACGTGTGCAGATCACGGAGGTGACGTACCTTCGGTGCTAGGATCGGTCGGATCATGAAGACGTTCAACTACATCAACCGCGTTGGCATAATGCTTCCGCTTACAGTCTACGAGGGTATGTGGACAACACTCTTTCCTCCTCGTTGCTATGCATCACCTAGATGGATCTTGCGTGTGCGTAGGAATTTTTTTGAAATTACTGTGTTTTCCAATAGTGGCATCCGAGCCAGGTCTATGCGTAGATGTTATATGCACGAGTAGAACACAAAGGAGTTGTGGGCGTGGGTATATACATATTGCTTGTCGTCACTAGTTGATTCTTGATTCAGCGGTATTGTTGGATGAAGCGGCTCAGACCGACATTACGTGTACGCTTACACGAGACTGGTTCTACCGACGTGTTTCGCACACAGATGGCTAGTGGGTGTCTGTTTCTCCAACTTTAGTTGAATCGAATTCAATGAACAAGGTTCTTTTTGAAGATCAAAAAGCAATCACTATACCGCGTAGTTGTTTTTGATGCGTAGGTAAGAACGGTTCTTGCTCAGCCCGTAGCAGCCACGTAATACTTGCAACAACATAGTAGAGGACGTCTAACTTGTTTTTGCAGGGCATGTTATGATGTGATATGGTCAAGACATGATGCTAAGTTTTATTGTATGAGATGATCATGTTTTGTAACAGAGTTATCGGCAACTGGCAGGAGCCATATGGTTGTCACTTTATTGTATGAAATGCAATTGCCATGTAATTGCTTTACTTTATCACTAAGCGGCAGCGATAGTCGTAGAAGCAATAGTTGGCGAGACGACAACGATGCTTCGATGGAGATCAAGGTGTCAAGCCGGTGACGATGGTGATCATGACGGTGCTTTGGAGATGGAGATCAAAGGCACAAGATGATGATGGCCATATCATATCACTTATATTGATTGCATGTGATGTTTATCCTTTATGCATCTTATTTTGCTTAGTTCGGCGGTAGCATTATAAGATGATCTCTCACTAAATTTCAAGGTATAAGTGTTCTCCCTGAGTATGCACCATTGATACAGTCCGTCGTGCCGAGACACCGCATGATGATCGGGTGTGATAAGCTCTACGTTCACATACAACGGGTGCAAGCCAGTTTTGCACACGTAGAATACTCGGGTTAAACTTAACGAGCCTAGCATATGCAGATATAGCCTCAGAACACTGAGACCGAAAGGTCGGGTGTGAATCATATAGTAGATATGATCAACATAGTGATGTTCACCATTGAAAACTACTCCATCTCACATGATGATCGGACATGGTTTAGTTGATATGGATCACGTGATCACTTAGATGATTAGAGGGATGTCTATCTAAGTGGGAGTTCTTAAGTAATGTGATTAATTGAACTTTAATTTATCATGAACTTAGTGCCTGATAGTATTTTACATGTCTATGTTGTTGTAGATAGATGGCCCGTGTTGTTGTTCCGTTGAATTTTAATACGTTCCTAGAGAAAGCTAAGTTGAAAGATGATGGTAGCAACTACACGGACTGGGTCCGTAACTTGAGGATTCACTAGTGCAGAACCGGGCAATAGCACCGGTTCGTAAGGCCCTTTAGTGCTGGTTCGGTAACCGGCACTAAATTGTGGGCACTAAAGCCCCCCCTTAGTACCGGTTCAGCATGAACCGGTGCTAAAGGGCAACCACGTGGCACGAGCCAGCTCCATGGGCGCGCGGGACATTAGTACCGGTTGGTAACACCAACTGGTACTAAATGTTTGGGTGTGTTTTGGTTTTATTTTTATTTTTACTTTAATTTTGTGTTTTCAATTTAATTTAGTGATTGTTTTACATTATAATGAGTTGTTAAATCATTAGGTGAATGTACCGTAGATTAGTTTGACTAGATGCGTGGATCCTAGCTAAGTCATCAAGTATATGTCATATCCATATATATTATATATACTTGATCACCTAATTAAGTGGTCGAGGTAATATGGATATGGCATATACTTGATCACTTAGCTAGAATCCATCCAGTTGAAACTAATATGCAGTTTCTTTCATAAATGATATAATAACTCATCATCATCATCATCATCATATTAATATAAAAACTCCTGCATCATATATATCATCACCAACAACAGTTTTCATAGCAAAGATATCATCGAGTTCAACATGGTAATGATATTATAAGCGTTCATAACACCACAAAAGCAAATCACTCTTTGAGATTAAGTTCAGGACGAAGAGCACGGACATGAGAGGACAAGTACTAAGAGCATGAACTAGCTAATTAATCACTCCTGCTGCTCTCTCTCAGGTAAAATAGCATAGAACATGTATAGCTTTGCTGATTCATCATATTGGAGCATGCAGATGAACCTGTCTCCTAATCGTGGGTTGCGCTTCTGATTGCTGCCCCCTAGTACTTCTCTGTGATCGTTCACAATTTTGCTCCAGTCTTTTACTATTAAGCATTCCTCGCTATTAGAAATCCTGAATGCACTAAAGTGCATTGTAGGATATCTTGGCCGTAAGCTAACAATATTCATGGTACCTTTAGTCTCGATCCAATCAGGCACAACATTCATCGGGAGTCCCTGTTGAAGAACATCGTATAGTAACATACTTAGCAATGAAGTTTAGCTTAAAAAAATAATGTATGCAAAAGATGCACTGAGGAGAAATAGTAGAAATCTTACCATCTTTCCTAAATATATGTGATCGTAGTTCAGTACGAACACTATTGGTCGCACGTTTTGAGTACTAACATTTCTAAGTGCAGGAAAGAAATTTGTCTTGACAGCATCAAGATCCTCAAGCCACGAAACATAATGACTTGTCTCCTCGCAGTTTAGTTCAGCACCGGGACAGTGGACGGTCCTGTCTACCAAGCGCCGGACATGTTTGCTTGATTGGAAGTAAGCTGTCAATATAAATTGAGATCTATTAATTATTCAACTGGTTCAAATAATCTCATATCGAAGACATAAATATGGTTGAGAAACTCACATAATGGTAGAACTGGAGGCGTCTGCACATCGACCCAGATGTCTCTATTACGTTCAATATCATCTTCCGGATGAATATCAAAGGTGATAACCATATCAGGCTCAAATGCATAAGCCTTGCATAGTGCTTGCCAAGTTTTGCATTCAAAATAGGTGTATGTGTCTGCATTGTATGATTTGACGTTGAAGGTATAACCATGCTCGGTCTTCAAGTAAACTCTTTTTACCTCCATAGTTTCGTTAGGACTGAAACCTATCTTATCCAAGACAAAAATTCTTGCATGGCAGGGGACACGCTAGTAGAATAGTGAAAAATTAAAATTAAAAGTTGAAGCAAATGAAGCATAATTCATGCTTAATTACGAAAAAAGACTTGTCATTGTGACTTACTGTATCCACTTCGAAGTTCTCATCCAGCTTGATGCTGAAGCGTCTATCATCAACTAGAAAATTTCTGCCGCACAGGCCGCGCTGGTCTTCACAGTATTCGCACATAATGAAATCGTGTTCGTCGTCAGACGACATTCCTATGTTCATAGGTGAAACATTAAACATTTATTAGTTCTATTAATTCAACTAATTCTGTTAATTCAACTAGTTCAACTAATTAATTGAACTAATTCAACTAAGCACTTACGAAAAATATACCTAATTAATTGAACTAATTCAACTAACTAGTTCAACTAATTAATTCAACTAATTTAACTAAACTAGTTCTATTAATTTTCTTACTAAAAATAAGGTAGCTAGTTCTATATAATAAAATGTTAATTAGATAATGAAATCTCATATAACTAAATTAAATATATATCTAACATATAATTTATATCTAATTTATCTAACATTTGACATTAATATCTAACATATGTTCATATATAGGTGAAACATTAAACACTTACTAGTTCTATTAATTCAACTAAGCATTTACTAAAAATAAACTAGTTCTATTAATTTCTTACTAAAATAAAGTAGGTAGTTCTATATAGTAATATTTTGATTAGATCATCAAATCTCATATACCTAAATTTTCTTACTAAAAATAAACTTGTTCTATTAATTTTCATACTAAAAATAAACTAGTTATATTAATTCAACTAGTTCAAATCTCATATATATACCTAATTAATATCTAGCTAATTCATCTAAAATTGACATTAATATTTAACATATTTTCCATATAATTCATCTAGCTAACATTAACATTCTAACATTATTATCTACGTAATTTATCTAACATTAATCTAAACAACAGAAAATAGAAAATAAGTAAAAACAATGTGTGTGTGTGTCTGTGTGTGTATGTGTGTGTGTGTCTGTCTGTGTGTGTATGTGTGTGTGTACGAGCGGGGGGCGGCGGCGGGCGATGCGACGGGGACGGGCGACGGGCGAGGCGGCGGCGACGGGCGGCGGGGGCGACGGCGGTGACGGCGACGACGGCTGGCGGGGGCGACGGTGGTGACGGCGACGGCGGGTGGCGGGGGCGACGGCGGTGACGGCGACGACGGGCGGCGGGGGCGGCGAGGGCGGCGGGGCCTGCGAGGGCGGCGCGCGATGGGCAACGGGCGCGACGAAGAAGTTGGATCGAGAAGAAGTGGTGGTCGATGAAACTGAATTTTTCGTAAGTGCCATATATATAGGAGGGGTCTTTAGTACCGGTTGGAGCCACCAACCGGTACTAAAGGCCAATTTTCGCCACGCCAAGGGGCGGGAAACGACCCCTTTAGTACCGGTTCGTGCCACGAACCGGTACTAAAGGCCCAATCATTAGTACCGGTTGGAGCCACCAACCGGTACTAATGGTTGTGCGCTGCCACCGACGGTGCACAATGTTTAGTCCCACCTCGCCGAGCGAAGGACAGCCGCACTGGTTTATAAACCCAGCCGCGGCTGCTCCTTCGAACTTCTCTATATAGCAGGCTTCTGGGCCTAACTAGGGCGCGCTGCCCTGTGAGTCTGCTGGCCCTTCTGGACCTGCATTTGCACACCCTAGGTCTGGCAGGGCCACTGGGCAGCGCCCCAACAAATTTTTGATATAGTTTTTTCTTTTCTGCATTATTTATTTTCTTCTATTTATTTTTGAGTATTTTTTTATATAGGTTTTTTCTTTTCTGCATTATTTATTTTCTTCTATTTATTTTTGAGTAATTTTTTATATAGTTTTTTCTTTTCTGCTTTATTTATTTTCTTCTATTTATTTCTGAGTAGTTTTTTGTGACCCTCTCTACTCTTTCGCACATGCTATGCGGGTGAAATGATAATACCATTGCAAGTTTCAACATTTTCAGAATTCATTTGGTAGTGATTTTCAATTTCATGGTCATTTAGCTCTCTAAACAATTAGGTAAATGACTGAAAAACAACCAATGATGTCAGAACATGTTGGAAATTGATGACGTCGCTTTGAATGCTGCATACTGAACACAAAAGAAGTCCGGAGTTCAAATAAGTTTAAAAAACAGTGAAGTGCCCGTGTAGCAGATGAGTTCTCGTTCGAAATCCTGATACTCCGAAAGAGTTTGTCCAGTTTGTACACGAAGTGCGTACAGTTTTTTTGTGACCCTCTCTACTCTTTCGCACATGCTATGCGGGTGAAATGATGATACCATGCCAAGTTTCAACATTTTCAGAGTTCATTTTGTAGTGATTTTCAATTTCACGGTCATTTAGCTCTCTAAACAATTAGGTAAATGACTGAAAAACAACAAATGATGTGAGAACATGTTGGAAATTGATGACGTCGCTTTGAATGCTGCATACTGAACACAAAAGAAGTCCGGAGTTCAAATAAGTTTAAAAAACATTGAAGTCCCGTGTAACAGATGAGTTCTCGTCCGAAACCCTGATACTCCGAAAGAGATTGTCCAGTTTGTGCATGAAGTGCGTCCAGTTTTTGCCGTGACCCTCTCTACACTTTCGCACATGCTATGCGGGTGAAATGATGATACCATGCTAAATTTAAACATTTTCACAGTGCATTTTGTAATGATTTTCAATTTCACGGTCATTTAGCTCTCTAAAACAATTAGGTAAATGACTGAAAAACAACAAATGATGTCAGAACATGTTGGAAATTGATGACGTCGCTTTGAGTGCTGCATACGGAACACAAGAAGTCCGAAGTTCAAATAAGTTATTAAAAATAAAAAAGAGGTGCAATGCTGGTTAATTTGCTTCAAGCCTTTCGGAATAGTGTAGACTGCACTGCACATAGCTCAGTGCAATCTATGCTATTCCGAAAGGCTTGAAGCTAATCAACGTGCAGGTGAGCATTGCGCCTCTTTGTCATTGTCTCTACACTCACGGCTTATAAACCGCTCATACTTCCTCTCTCTTGGCGAGGTGGGACTAAAAATCAGCTTACTAAGAAACTCTAGTACCGGTTCATGCCATGAACCGGTACTAAAGGTCTTCGTGGGGGCCCCAGCCTGACCACAGCCGCACTGGCCTCATTAGTACCGGTTTGTGGCATGAACCGGTACTAAAGGTTGCCCACGAACCGGTACTAATGATGCCCGCCCGCCTAGCCGTTGGGACCGGAACTAATGCACACATTAGTGCCAGCTCAAATTCAAACCGGCACTAATGTGCTTCATGTTTTACCCTTTTTCTACTAGTGATTATCCTCATTGCTGCACAGAAGAATTACGTCCTAAAAGCACCACTAGGTGACAAACCTGCTGCAAGAGCAAATGCAGATGTTATGAACGTCTGGCAGAGCAAAGCTGATGACTACTCGATAGTTCGGTGTGCCATGCTTTACGGCTTAGAACCGGGACTTCAACAATGTTTGGAACATCATGGAGCATATGAGATGTTCCAGGAGTTGAAATTAATATTTCAAGCAAATGCCCGGATTGAGAGATATGAAGTCTCCAATAATTTCTACAGCTGCAAAATGGAGGAAAATAGTTTTGTCAGTGAACATATACTCAGAATGTCTGGGTACCACAACCACTTGACTCAGCTGGGAGTTAATCTTCCTGATGATAGTGTCATTGACAGAGTTCTTCAATCACTGCCACCAAGCTACAAGAGCTTCGTGATGAACTATAATATGCAAGGGATGGATAAGACGATTCCCGAGCTCTTCACAATTCTAAAGGCTGCGGAGATAGAAATCAAGAAGGAGCATCAAGTGTTGATGGTCAACAAGACCACCAGTTTCAAGAAAAAGGGTAAAGGGAAGAAGGGGAACTTCAAGAAGAACGGAAAGCAAGTTGCTGCTCAAGTGAACAAGCCCAAGTCTAGACCTAAGCCTGAGACTGAGTGCTTCTACTGCAAAGGGAATGGTCACTGGAAGCGGAACCGCCCAAGTATTTGGCAGAAAAGAAGGATGGCAAAGTGAAAGGTATATTTGATATAAATGTTATTAATGTGTACCTTACTAATGCTCGCAGTAGCGCCTGGGTATTTGTTACTAGTTCTGTTGCTAATATTTGCAACTCGAAACAGGGGCTACAGATTAAGTGAAGATTGGCTAAGGACGAGGTGACGATGCGTGTGGGAAATGGTTCCAAAGTCGATGTGATCGCTGTCGGCACGCTACCTCTACATCTACCTTCGGGATTAGTTTTAGACCTAAATAATTGTTATTTTGTGCCAGCGTTGAGCATGAACATTATATCTAGATCTTTTTTGATGCGAGTAGGTTATTCATTTAAATCAGAGAATAATGGTTGTTCTATTTATATGAATAATATCTTTTATGGTCATGCACCCTTGTTGAGTGGTCTGTTTTTACTAAATCTTGATAGTAATGATACACATATTCATAGTATTGAAGCCAAAAGATATAAGTTTAATAATGATAGTGCAACTTATTTGTGGCACTGCCGTTTAGGTTATATTGGTGTAAAGCGCATGAAGAAACTCCGTGTTGATGGGCTTTTGGAATCACTTGATGCTTGCGAACCATGCCTCTTGGGCAAGATGACTAAGACTCCGTTCTCCGGAACTATGGAGCGAGCAATAGACTTGTTGGAAATAATACATACTGATGTATGCAGTCCGATGAGTGTTGATGCTCGCGGTGGGTATCGTTATTTTCTTACCTTCACAGATGATTTGAGCAGATATGGGTATATCTACTTGATGAAACATAAGTCTGAAACATTTGAAAAGTTCAAAGAATTTCAGAGTGAAGTAGAAATCATCATAACAAGAAAATTAAGTTTCTACCATTTGATCATGGAGGTGAATATTTGAGTTATGAGTTCGGTCTTCATTTGAAACAATGCGGAATAGTTTCGCAACTCACGCCACCTGGAACACCACAGCGTAATGGTGTGTTCAAACATCGTAATCGCACTTTATTAGATATGGTGCGATCTATGATGTCTCTCACTGATTTACCGCTATCGTTTTGGGGTTATGCTTTAGAGAAAGCCGCATTCACATTAAATAGGGCACCATCAAAATCCGTTGAGACGACACCTTATGAACTGTGGTTTGGCAAGAAACCCAAGTTATTGTTTTTTAAAGTTTGGGGCTGCGATGCTTATGTGAAAAGGCTTCAACCTGATAAGCTCGAACCCAAATCGGAGAAATGTGTCTTCATAGGATACCCAAAGGAGACTGTTGGGTACACCTTCTATCACATATCCGAAGGCAAGATATTCGTTGCTAAGAATGGATCCTTTCTAGAGAAGGAGTTTCTCTCGAAAGAAGTGAGTGGGAGGAAAGTAGAACTTGATGAAGTAACTGTACATGCTCCCTTATTGGAAAGTAGTTCATCACTAAAATCAGTTCCACTTATTCCTACACCAGTAAGTGAGGAAGCTAATGATAATGATCATGAAACTTCTGATCAAATTACTACTGAACCTCGTAGGTCAACTAGAGTAAGATCCGCACCAGAGTGGTACGGTAATCCTGTTCTGGAAGTCATGTTACTTGACCATGACGAACCTACGAACTATGAGGAAGCGATGATGAGTCCAGATTCTGCAAAATGGCTTGAAGCCATGAAATCTAAGATGGGATCCATGTATGAGAACAAAGTGTGGACTTTGGTTGACTTGTCCGATGATCGGCAAGCCATAGAGAATAAATGGATCTTCAAGAAGACTGACGCTGACGGTAATGTTACTGTCTACAAAGCTCTACTTGTTGCAAAAGGTTTTCGACAAGTTCAAGGAGTTGACTATGATGATTGAGGGAGTCCTGGATTAGGGGGTCTCCGGACAGCCGGACTATATCCTTTGGCCGGACTGTTGGACTATATATGAAGATACGAGATTGAAGACTTTGTCTCGTGTCCGGATGAGACTCTACTTGGCGTGGAAGGCAAGCTAGGCAATACGGATATGTATATCTCCTCCTTTGTAACCGACCTTGTGTAACCCTAGCCCCTTCTGGTGTCTATATAAACCGGAGGGTTTTAGTCCGTAGGACAACATACAATCATACCATAGGCTAGCTTCTAGGGTTTAGCCTCTCCGATCTCGTGGTAGATCAACTCTTGTACTACTCATATTATCAAGAATAATCAAGCAGGACGTAGGGTTTTACCTCCATCAAGAGGGCCCGAACCTGGGTAAAACATCGTGTCCCCTGCCTCCTATTACCATCCGCCTTAGACGCACAGTTCAGGACCCCCTACCCGAGATCCACCGGTTTTGACACCGACATTGGTGCTTTCATTGGGAGTTCCTCTGTGTCGTCACCATTAGGCTTGATGGCTCCTTCGATCATCGATAGCGATGCAGTTCAGGGTGAGACTTTTCTCCCCGGACAGATCTTTGTGTCCGGCGGCTTCGCACTGCGGGCCAACTCGCTTGGCCATCTGGAGCAGATCGAGAGTTACGCCCCTGGCCATCAGGTCAGGTTTGGAAACTTAAACTACACGGCCGATATCCGCGGAGACTTGATCTTCGACGGATTCGAGCCCCTGCCTAGTGCGCCACACGGTCATGATGAGCATGATTTAGCTCTGCCATCGGACAGTGTTCAGGAGATCGCGCCAGCAATCGCTCCGACCCTCAATTCGGAGCCAGATGCGCCATCCATGGACGGGTGGATAGACCCCGCCATGGAGGCCGCACTCTCATCGGTGATCAAGCCGAGTATCGACCTTACCCTTCACGGGAGCCGTGACGCCGAACTACGGGATTCTTCCCCGGCCACGGACTCCGAACCACCTGCGCCCGTGCCTATCGAATCCGACTGGGCGCCGATCATGGAGTTTACCTCCGCGGATATTTTTCAGCACTTGCCCTTCGGCAACATACTGAACTCATTAAGGTCCCTCTCCCTGTCAGGAGAGTCCGGGCCGAACTATGTTCGGCAGGATTGGGATGCGGATAACGAAGAAATTCGCCGCCCACCCACCACCCACTTAGTAGCCACTGTCGACGATTTGACCGACAGGCTCGACTTCGACTCCGAAGACATCGATGGTATGGACGACGATGCAGGAGACAAACAGGAACCACTGCCCACAGGGCACTGGACTCCCACTTCATCATATGATGTATACATGGTGGACACACCCAAAGAAAACGACGACAAGGAATGGAAGGATGCAGCGAAGGGTTGTTCCCTCAAGAAGCAGTCAAAGCGGCGGCGTAAGCGCCGCTCCAAATCCCGCCTCGGTAGAAACAGCGGTCATATAGACCCAGCAATAGAGTAGGGTGAACCATCGCCCAACCAGGGCAACACGGAGAATCAAACCGAACAACCCGACCCCATCGAAGATAACAGTCCGGACGATATCACACCGGACAGGCACCCGGAGCAACAGAATGCCCATCAAAGGCCGGTTGCCACTGCGAGGAGTCTGAAAAAGCAGAAGCAAAGGCTCAGGGCTGCACAAGACACACTCAGAATCAGATGGAGTGAAGTACTCAACACTGCAGCGAAGTACGGCAGTAATCTCCACACCAAGAGCTACCCGAAGCGAAAGCTGCTACCTGAATTCGATGAGGAGGCCTTAGATCCCCCGCAATCAAAAAACAAAACAGCCATCCAGTCGAATAGACGACCTCGTGGCCAACATAGAACGGCAAATGACGCCGCACATAAGCCGGTACGCGATCCACGCGAAGACTCGCATCAAAAGTACGGTGCAACCAGATCCATCTACGGGCCACGCAAGCATGCTCCAGCGCGCAATGCAACACAACAAACATCCCAATACCACGGTACACCCAAATACAGAGGTGCCACACACCCCCTATGTTTCACCGATGAGGTGCTGGACCATGAATTTCCAGAGGGATTCAAACCCGTAAACATAGAGGCGTACGATGGAACAACAGACCCTGGGGTCTGGATTGAGGACTACATCCTCCATATCCATATGGCTCGAGGAGACGATCTCCACGCCATCAAGTACTTACCCCTCAAGCTCAAAGGGCCAGCTCAGCACTGGCTTAAAAGCCTCCCCGAAAACTCCATTGGAAGCTGGGAAGAGCTCGAAGATGCCTTTCGGGAAAAATTTTAAGGGACCTATGTCCGACCACCTGATGCAGACGATTTAAGTCATATAACTCAACAGCCCGGAGAGTCAGCCCGAAAGCTTTGGAACAGGTTCCTCACTAAAAAGAACCAAATAGTCGATTGTCCGGACGCCAAAGCCTTAGCAGCTTTCAAGCACAGCGTTCGAGACAAATGGCTCGCCAGACACCTCGGCCAAGAAAAGCTGAGAACAATGGCAGCATTAACAAGCCTCATGACCCGCTTTTGCGCGGGCGAGGACAGCTGGTTAGCCCGATGCAGCACCAGCGACCCAAGTACATCTGAAGTCAGGGACGGAAACGGGAAATCACGACGCAGCAAAAACAAGCGTCGTAATAAAGAAGACAGCCCAAAGAGCACAGCGGTAAACGCCGGATTCAAAAGCTCTCGGCCAGGTCAGCAAAAGCTTCCCCCCAAAGGCAACAGAGACGAACTGTCCAGCCTAAACAAGATTCTGGACCAAATATGTCAGATCCATAGCACCCCCGATAAACTTGCAAATCATACCCATAGAGAATGTTGGGTCTTCAAGCAGTCCGGCAAGCTTAACGCCGAACATAAGGGGCAGGATACAGCAAGCGAAGATGAGGACGAGCCTCGCAAGCAAAGAACTAGGGAATAGAAGAAGTTCCCACCAGAAGTCAAAACAGTAAACGTATTACACGTGACAAAGGGGAGAAACAAAGCGGCACTCCTAGAGACACATGCCCCAGGGCCTATCACCGCGGAGTCCTGCCACTGGTCGTTCCAACCGGTCACCTTCGACCATCGAGATTACTCGGCAAGTATCCAGCGTGCAGGATGGGCTGCCTTGGTATTAGACCCAATAATTGACAGATACCACTTCACACGAGTCCTGATGGACGGTGGCACAGTCTAAACCTGATATATCAGGATACGGTCCGCAAAATGGGGATAGACCCAACAAAAATTAGCCACAACAATACTACCTTTAAAGGAGTAACGCCAGGCCTAGAGGCCCATTGCACGGGCTCCCTGCTACTAGAGGTTATATTCGGCTTCCCCGATAACTTCCGCAGCGAAAATTTAACCTTCCACATCACTCCGTTCCAAAGTGGCTATCAAGCACTACTCGGACGCGAAGCTTTCGCTCGCTTTAACGCAATAGCACATTACGCTTCCCTCATTCTTAAGATGCCCGGTCCACGTGGCATCATTACAGTAAATGGAAATATTGAGCGCTCCTTGCGCGCGGAAGACAAGGCGGCCGCACACTAAACGGCCTCACCAACTATAGCATCTGACAGGTCGTTAAGACCACGGACATGGTTGGACGAGTCCAGTACAGCTATATGTAATTGATACAGGTTTGATGGCTATACCCCTATTACAATACAAGGGGCTCACCGTGCGCGCACAAATGGCTATCAGGCTCAACTTTACTCATTTTGAACTATATATTGTTTAGTATAACTTACCTTTTGCACGGCAACTTTTCAATTAAGTTCCTCTCTTTTTTAGATGACCATTGTGCTATACCCGTCCAGAATACGGCACAACGGAGACACAGGCGCAGACGTGCAGCAGGGACCCGTTCCAAGGATTCTTTTTAGATTAATACCATGTGTAAACCTTTTTTACTGTCTCTTGTTGATACACATACCTCGGATCCTCAGTACAATTGAGAAGGATGCTGACGTATTGGCATGTGGCCACGTCAGAATATTGCACGTACCTGGATACCAGGGGCTTATTACAAAGGGCACTGTTTAGGCCTGGTTTACACCATAAAGACTGAATACCTTAGGGAGTGTTCGGCGTCGCGAGTTTGGCCTTATATGCATCAGCTCCGAATCATGTCTTTGGTCAAATGTTGGCTTTGCCCGGCTCCTGTGTTTTGCTGCCTTACGTTCCGCTCTATCGGCTAAGGCGGCACCAGGAGAACTACTGCGATTGTGCCCTAGTTCATCCGGACGAGCACCTTAGTAGAGAAAGCCGAAAACTGACTATCATGATATAGCGTGAGACTGGTCAACCACTCGATGACCTATCGGAATTTTCGGGATTCCTCTGCCTTAACGAAGGGCCATTTCCCGGCCAGGCATGTACGCACCCCGAATTCGGATGAGAGCGGAGCCACCAGGGGCTATATAGTAGCCCCACTATCAAACTCCTTAGCTAAGTGAAAGTGTTAAAGCATTATAGTCCGGTTGCCTAGTTCACTGCGCTATCACCTCCTTAATGGACCAAGACGTCGGATCAAGTGTGAACATGCGTCTTCTGCGAACACCCCTGCATTATATGCGTGGGGGCTGAAGCCGACGACTTGATAAACTTAATAAAACATTGTTTTTACAATGGGAATACATGTCACTCAAACATAATATTCTTCGAGCACTGGGCCTCTATCGAACGAGCGCCTTCAAGAACTTTAAAATAGTGCTCGGCAGCCACTCGTCCTATGGCCGAACCCTGCGCCGCAACAGTGGTGGCATCCATCTCCGCCCAGTATGTTTTGACACGGGCAAGGGCCATCCGCGAGCCTTCTATGCATACTGACCTCTTCATCGCATTAATGTGCGGCACCACACCAAGGAACTGCTGCACCAAACTAAAATAGTTGTTCGGCTTTGGCCTTTCCGGCCACAGATGATCCACAACAGACCTCATGGCGAGTCCGGACAATCTATTCAGCTCGGCCCATTCGGCAAGCCGATCAGTCAATGGAAGCGGATGCTCTGGAACATTAAATTGTGACCAGAATAGCTTGTCCACTTCACGATTTGTTTGATCTCGGAAGTATTCGGCCGCATCGACAGCACTCGCCGCCAAGTCCAGATATGCGTCCGCCGAACTCCACAGCCGGTCCAGAGGGGCATACCGAGGATCTCCAAACTTCCTCCGCAGCATAAAGGGTTTCCCAGCCGCGATATCCCCGGCTTGACGCAGCTCCTCCTTTTTCGCTCTCATCGCAGAGCGGGTGTCTTTGGTCGCCATCGTGGCCTTTTCCAGGTCTGTCGCCTTCGCCCGGTTTTCTTCTTCAAGAAGCTGGCAACGGTCGGCAGTATCTTTTAACTTTACAGCCATCTTGGCAATTTTCTCTTTGCTCTCGCAATGTGCGGCCTGTTCGGCCCTTAACTCTTTGGCCGCTTGCAGAGCAGCCGCATTGCTACTCCTTGCTTGCTCCTTGGCTCGGGCAAGCTCTGCCCGAAGGGTCTCCATGGTGGCCGCTCCATCTGCAGTCACAACATATTAAAGATACTGGCATCATGTTGCTCTTATTATGTGACGATCACCAGAAAGGACACTCACCCTGTGCCTCATCAAGCCACTCATTGACAAGCACGATGTCGGCATCTGCCGCATCCAGCTGCCGCTTTAGTTCGGCATACCCATCAGTCCGGCTAGCCACCAGAGCCTCCATCACCTGCACATAAAGGCAGTTTGGTTATTACCTGGGACTATGATCCTCTGTTTGCCTCCATTTTCGACGACAACCAGAGTCTCAGGGGCTACTATCTACACAGGGCACATCTAAAAATGTGCGGTACTTTCAAAAATATACATTATTTCACGTACCTCAAAACCCGTCAGTAGACTCATGAGGCTTCATGCAGCCCGCTTTCGGCGGACGAAATCCTTTCAATCACCATACCCATCAATGTGCGGTGCTCTTCTGAGATAACCGCCTTCTCCAGTAGATCCCTCCGTACATCCGACCGCGCACCAGACGATGCCGGACTCTTTTGATTGCTCTCCTCGAGAGCCGGATACTTAGGACTTCGGGTGGCCATAGGATTACCTTCTGGCCTTGCCGGATCAGGAGAAGCCCTCCGCGACGACACCTCAGGATCGCCCGCTTTGTAAGGTGGTGTGGCAGGGAGAGGCGTTTCGCTCTCCATCATCTCCGGAAGAAGATCCCCCGAAGATGAGCTCAACTGAGAAGGGCTAAGATCCGAATTGCAGGATAAATACTTCGGTTATTTTCCTCAGAAGTAAGGTAGGATATCTTCACTATTAAATACCTTTTGATTACTTACAGCTCGTTAGAGGGCTGATCCCCGCGCGGACATTGTGCAGCAAGAACACCCTTCGAGGTAGGACCCTCTGGCAGAGATTTCTTCTCCCGTTTGGAAACTTTGATTTATGGATCTTCGGAGGTAGTCCTCTTCCTTCCCCGAGGAGAGAGAATGTCAGATTCTTCCCCTCGGTTATCCTCCCTCGCGGAGGCGCTCATTCCCTCGGTTGTAATAGGTAGCGATGGAGGCCCGCTTTCGCCCTCTTTATTCCCCCCTTCATCTTCCTTTGAGGGCACCGGACAAGGTGTAGGCTCGAGCATCTTTTCCAGCACCGGATTGTCCAAGCCTTCAGGAAGGGGGGGCGAACACCGGATCATCTTCGCCTTTGTTATCTAGTCCTGGTCAAAGAGCGATTCTTCAGGATGATGTCATGATAAATAAAAGGATGGTGTGTTCGGCCATGGGATTACTTACTTGGGCAGCGGTGCCGTTGCTGCTCAGGCCCACGTCCTCGGTAGTGTCCGGGCACTCTATTTGGGGTCCGAAGAACGATTTGTGCATCTCCTCGTGCGTCATGCCGGGGAAATTCTGAATAGTGCACGGTCCTTCTGGGTTGAATTCCCACATACGGAGGGGCCGGCGTTTGCAAGGATGGACTCAACGAACCAGCATGACTTGCATTACCATAACCAGACTGAAATCTCCCTCGAAGAGATCTCGGATATGGCTCTGCAGTATTGGCACGTCCTTGGCTGGACCCCAGCTTAGTCCCCTGCCGATCCATGACATCAATTGTGGTGGAGGGCCCAAGCGAAAGGTGGGGGCAGCTACCCACTTGGCACTTCGGGGAGCTGTGATGTAAAACCACTCCCGTTGCCACAATCCAGACACCTTTGGAAAGGAACCCTTTGGCCATGGAGCATCAGCAATTTTGCTTATTAAATCACCTCCGCACGCTGCGTACTGTCCCTCGACCATCTTCGGCTTCACATCGAAGGTCTTGAGCCACAAGCCGAAGTGAGGGGTAATGCGGAGGTAGGCCTAACAGACGACAATAAATGATGAGATGTGAAGAAGGGAGTCCGGGGCCAGATCGTGAAAATCCAGCCCGTAATAGAACATAAGACCCCTGACAAACGGATCCAGAGCGAGGCCTAGTCCTCGGAGGAAGTGGGAGACGAACACAACGCTCTCATTGGGTTCGGGAGTAGGGACGACCTGCCCTCGGGCGGGCATCCTATACGAAATTTTGGCGGTCAGATATCTGGCCTCCCTCAACTTCTTGATGTCCTCCTCTGTGATGGAGGAAGACATCCACCGGCCTTGAAGGCTAGATCCGGACATGATTGAAGGTCCGAAGCACCTCACCTTGGCTTTGGTGTTAGAACTCGAGGTGGGGGAGGGATTCGATTGAGCATGGGAGGGAAAAAAGTAACAGCCTTGTCCCTTTATAAAGAGGGTGAATATCAAGCGTCCTCCTCGTGGCCGTTTGGGACTTGCCTAAAATCTAGGAGTCCTAGGCATGGTTGGGTTACCCACGTCCGTATTGATGAGAATCCCGTAATGAGGGGAGCACGATCTCTGCTTTGACAAGACGTGTCAAGAAACCGCCTCGCGTTATGTGCGGGGCTGGTTAAAGAAAAATGGTTCAAATAATTACCGGGCCGTGGCATGATGTCATGCTGCCAAAACGTGTCAGCAGATTAGATTTGTGGTAATATTATTCTCTCTACGGTGGTATGTGGAACTTATTTTGCAGGGTCGGACACTATCCTTGTATTCAAATTCTTTCGTGGTGTATTCGGAGGAGGAACCCGCCTTGCAATGCCGAAGACAACACTGCGTGCAGGACTCATCGTCATTGAAGCCTGGTTCAGGGGCTACTGAGGGAGTCCTGGATTAGGGGGTGTCCGGATAGCCGGATTGTATCCTTTGGCCAGACTGTTGGACTATGAAGATACGAGATTGAAGACTTCGTCCCGTGTCCGGATGGGACTCTACTTGGCGTGGAAGGCAAGCTAGGCAATACGGATATGTATATCTCCTCCTTTGTAACCGACCTTGTGTAACCCTAGCCCCTTCTGGTGTCTATATAAACCGGAGGGTTTTAGTCCGTAGGACAACATACAATCATACCATAGGCTAGCTTCTAGGGTTTAGCATCTCCGATCTCGTGGTAGATCAACTCTTGTACTACTCATATTATCAAGAATAATCAAGCAGGACGTAGGGTTTTACCTCCATCAAGAGGGCCCGAACCTAGGTAAAACATCGTGTCGCCGGCCTCCTGTTACCATCCGCCTTAGACGCACAGTTCGGGACCCCCAACCCGAGATCAGCCGGTTTTGACACTGTTACACCCCGAAAAATTTAACCTTGTTTTATTAATTAAAATTTTGCCAGGAAATTTAAACTTTTATTTTCTGGATGTTCTTTTGATTTCAGAACCATTCTTTTCCTTATTATTATGGAGTTTTTACCTCAAGTGAAAAAACTTTCCAAATATATTATTGGACTTGTTTGCCCTTTCAAGAAAAACATTTCTATTATCAGTGGAATTTATTTGCACAATTGTTTCTCTCTGAGCTTTATTCCTTAAAATGATTTTCCATTAGTTTTGGAGCTCTTTTTGAACTACAACAACTTGATAAATTTATTTAAAATTTTCACCAAAATTTGGGGATGTCATGTGATGTTTTTAAATCACTTTTATGCAAAAATATATTTCATTCATTGGATATTTTGAGTTCTACACCAAGTTTTCAAATCTGGTCCAGTGGGCAATTTTGCACTGCAACCCATTTAAATATTTCTTTCTAGCCTCCACCAAAATTATGGGATGTTCATAGGAGTATATTATCCAAATTTATGCAAAAACCCTTTTATGTTATTTGAAAAATTTGAGTGAATCAACCTCTTTTTCATTCTGGTCCAGCATGGTGATTTGTACAGCAACCATCATTTAACTTGCCCTATTAGCTATGATTTCTTTTCCTGCTTATAGCCCATCTTGCAAAACCCTTAAAGTCCAGGAGAGTGGACTCATTGGAGGATTTTAAGTGCATGCAATGGTGCCTTTTCCTTTCTGTCCAAAATCAATTTTCTCACAAACTTGCACTAGCAAGTTTTTGCTTTTGACAGACTAACTTCACCACCCTCTTTTTCATCCAAAGAGACTATGATCTGGAGATTTGGGCCACCCCAAGTGTTGCCTAGATGCACATGGCATTTTGTCAAACACCCTGTGTGCATAGCCAGATTTGGCATGATTTTTAGTCTGCTATATGAACTTGATCCCCTGACCAGACCAGCATGTCCCATGGTTTTGCCCTAGCCCATAGCCCCACCCTGCTAACCCTCTTGTGGATTGGAGCCCCCTAGCATGCCTTGGCATATTGCCGAGCACGTAGCGTGCGTGCTCTGGGCACGCCCAGAGCGCGCGTTTTGCACGTGTGTGCGCACGGGTCGCCGCGTCGCGGCTCGGCCCTTGCTCGCCTGCAGAGCCGCACCCCGACCTCATCCACTCACCAAAACACGCTAGCTCGCCCCTGGCGCCCTACAGCGCCGCCGCCAGGGCCCTCTTGGCGGCACGTCAACGGCCACAGTACGCCCTGCCATGGACGGCGCCGCCCAAGCCACAACTCCTCGCCAGCTGCCCTCGTGAGCAGGCCGCCCTTATCCACAAGCCCGTCCGCTAGCACCGACCCTGCTCCGGCCATCGCCACATCGCTCTGCCACAACAGAAGTGGTCGGCCGGCGATCTTATCCCCGGCCACCGCGGAACCGCCATTGCTCGCCTATTTAAGAAGCCCCGAGCCTCTCTGAAACCTCTGGCGACCTCAAGCCACCCCACCTAGCACCCCCGTAGCAGTCAATCGACCAAGGAAGGTCTTCTTCCCCATCTCCGGCCAGCACAGCCGCCGCCGCCTTCCGATCCATTCAGTCGCAACCCGAGCCCCTCCCGTCCATCTAGCGCCACCGTCCGACTCCCCATGACCCTGCGGAGCCACCCAACACCTCAAACCTGCTCGGGAACCACCGTAGCGCGAAGCCCCAACTCCCCCGAGGCCGCCGTCTGCCGCGAAGCTCGTCGCCGGTGACTCCCTCCATCCCCGTCGCTCCCTCGACCACCGGGAGGACCGCCCCGGTCTGGCGGGTCCATCCCTGCCCTCGGATGCCCTCGAGGAGCCGCCGTTCGCCGGCGTTGATCGCCGGAGCCTCACCTCTGTTCGGCCAGAGGAAGAAGGAGGCGGGGGCAACTGGTCAAACCTGACCAGTGGACCCCCTGGACCCACTGTCAGCGGCCCAGCCCCACCCGCGTGGTTTTAAGTGGAAGAGTAAAACCCCCGAGTACGTCTCCTCTGCTTCGAAAACGTATTCCGCCCGAAGCTTTTTCCTTTTTCTGTTTTATTTTAAAAACAGAATTTGACTAAACTTTGACTGGCTATAACTTTTTAAATATAAATCCAAATGACTTGATTCTTTTTATGTTGTTTCCCAAATATTGTCTAGTTTATTTTCATATTTATTTCAAAATTTCCCAAACAACTTTTTTGTACTGTTTTTAAAGTATGTGTTATTTGAATATTTTCAAAAATAGGAATTTGGAAGGGAGATTATAACTTTCAAAAAGTTTTGGGGAGCTCCTCGCCTCTCCACACCTTAAAGGCAAGCATTCTGAACCCTGGCATGATATTGTCTTGCGGTTGCAAACCTCATCTTGTCTCGGGGATTTCATTATTCTATGCGATGATACGATCACAATCATAGTGCATATTGATGATTTCATGCTGGTTGCATTTGATATGTTTGTGATAGAAATCCCCCTCATATGTCTCTCATGCCTACCGGGAAGGATCCGGGAAAGTATCTGTCTTGGGTAGACATGAGCTTGTCCCTCATCGAGACGGTTATGACCGGTGGGGCAGGGGGAGGTATGATGAGTGGTGGTTGTGTCTGATGGATGTGAAATATAATTCTTGAGATAACCATGCAGGAAATACTTAAACCTCCTGAGTCGACCGTAGATCGAGTCTTGTTCCAGTAACCCCCATACTTGTTTCGTGCTGCCACTTGTCCCTGCCGTAGGTGGGGTACGGTTCAGTAAGTTGTCAACCCTTGTCCTAGCACACACCGTACAAAGAGGCCATGGTGGAAGATACCGGCTGCATCCGGTAGGCATGCCACCTGGTCCGGGGGCATGGGTGTTTCCGGTTGGGACCGAGAGGGGGGCACCCCTTAGAGCGCGCGATAGAAATTTGATCCCATGCTACGCGAGGTTGTAGCCTCCCCACTTAGAGTTTTGCTTAACAGGTGTCGTGGGTGATTCCATACACGAGTAAAGTTAAGCTGGTGTGTGCAAGTCAGGCGTGTTTTCGACTAAAAGACCGTAGACGGAATTAGTTCCGATGGACTAAAGAAATCCGTTACTCATGGGTAAAGAGTACACCCTCTGCAGAGATATTATATCTATTCGAATAGCCGTGTCCATGGTTAAGGACTACAGTCTGGGATGGTTCAAGTGTCGGTCTTAGTGTCGGTCTTCGGAGGAAAATCTACTAAACCAGAATATTCATTATGACCTGTGACATATGATGATTACGATTATTATTATTATGGACTAATCAATTGTATTATTTGAATTATTGAGTATCCCTGGGATGGTTCTACCTCCCGGATATTCACTGTGATTATTCTTATATAAGCCCTTTATGTGGTGTCGCTCAGACGCCCGACTGTGGTAGGCTTGTCATTTCATTTACTTATAAGCCCTTTATGTGGTGTCGCTCGGACGCCCGACTGTGGCAGGCTTGTCATTTCATTTACTTATAAGCCCTTTATGTGGTGTCGCACAGACGCCCGACTGTGGCATGCTTGTTATTTCATTTACTTATAAGCCCTTTATGTGGTGTCGCACAGACGCCCGACTGTGGCATGCTTGTTATTCCTCTCATATATAAGCCCTTTATGTGGTGTCGCTCAGACGCCCGACTGAGGCGTGCTTCATATTATTATCCCTTCGAGGCGTCGCTTCAGACACCCGATCGGTGCTTTTCATTTCTACACCCTGATTGTTTACTCATGTTTTATTTGAATGATCTGCTTGCGTGCATCATGAACCTTATTTCATAACTGACAAAGTAATCATAGAATATTTCAAAACATGATTATCAGTGGCTATATTATACCTGTGTTCTCAATGTTTGCGAGTACATTCAAAGTACTCACTGGCTTGTCCCTGGCTATTGTCTTGGCCAGATTTCTTGCGTGAAGAGGAGCGTTGTGATGACAGCCCCGGGACCTACGCAATGGTGATAGCAGCCTCGCGAAGATAGGAGTTATCCTGGTCAGCTGTTCCTGTGGGAAATGGAGTCCCATAGACGCTGATGATCCACAAACCGCTTCCGCCATCAACCACTAGAAACCAATTGTTGTACCCATAGGCCAGAATGGTCTTGTACTACATATTTTGTATTTTGCTTGGAGTTTCTGTAACAAGTTGGTGTCTCATCAGCTAACAGTAATCCTGGGGCTGGTGAGCACAAGGGACATTTTCCGGGAAATTAACACCCCAAAAATCCGGTCCTGACAGACACCGACAATGATACTTTTTCACCTGTAGCGATGCTTAAGTCCGTCCGAATCATGTTAGCAATTGCTGCATTTTATGATTATGAAATTTGGAAAATGGATGTCAAAACTGCATTCCTTAATGGATACCTAAAAGAAGAGTTGTATATGATGCAAACAGAAGGTTTTTACGATCCACAAGGTGCTAACAAAGTGTGCAAGCTCCAGCGACTCATTTATGGACTGGTGCAAGCCTCTCAGAGTTGGAATATATGCTTTGATACTGTGATCAAAGCATATGGTTTTATACAGACTTTTGGAGAAGCCTGTATTTACAAGAAAGTGAGTGGGAGCTCTGTAGCATTTCTGATATTATATGTGGATGACATATTATTGATCGGAAATGATACTGAATTTCTGAATAGCATAAAAGGATACTTGAATAAGAATTTTTCAATGAAATACCTCGGTGAAGCTGCTTATATATTGGGCATCAAGATCTATAGAGATAGATCAAGACGCTTAATTGGACTTTCACAAAGCACATACCTTGATAAAGTTTTGAAGAAGTTCAAAATGGATCAAGCAAAGAAAGGGTTCTTGCATGTGTTACAAGGTGTGAAGTTGAGTCAGACACAATGCCCGACCACTGTAGAAGATAGAGAGAAAATGAAAGTCATTCCCTATGCTTCAGCCATAGGTTCTATCATGTATGCAATGTTGTGTACCAGACTTGATGTGTGCCTTGTTATTAGTCTAGTAGGGAGGTACCAAAGTAATCCAGGAATGGATCACTAGACAACGGTCAAGAACATCCTGAAATACCTGAAAAGGACTAAGGATATTTTTCTCGTTTATGGAGGTGACAAAGAGCTCGTCGTAAACGGTTACGTCGATGCAAGCTTTGACACTGATCGGGATGACTCTAAGTCACAAACCGGATACGTATTTCTATTAAATGGTGGAGCTATCAGTTGGTGCAGTTCCAAGCAGAGCGTCGTGGCAAGATCTACATGCGAAGCGTAGTACATAGCTGCTTCAGAAGCAGCAAATGAAGGAGTCTGGATGAAGTAGTTCATATTCGATCTAGGTGTCATACCCAGTGCATCGGGTCCAATGAAAATCTTTTGTGACAATACTGGTGCAATTGCCATGGAAAAGAAATCTAGATTTCACAAGAGAACCAAGCACATCAAGAGACGCTTCAATTCCATCCGCGATCAAGTCAAGGAGGGAGACATAGAGATTTGCAAGATACATACGGATCTGAACGTTGCAGACCCGTTGACTAAGCCTCTCTCACAAGCAAAACATGATCAGCACCAAGACTCCATGGGTGTTAGAATCATTACAATGTAATCTAGATTATTGACTCTAGTGCAAATGGGAGACTGAAGGAAATATGCCCTAGAGGCAATAATAAAGTTGTATTTATATTTCCTTATATCATGATTGTCGTGGTTTTGTCACGGCAGTTGTCCTAGAGAAAGGACTTAGTCGTGGAGTCATCTCTACGGGTTAGCTTGAAGGGGTTAAAGCGGACACAAGGACGCAAGAGAGTTTATACTAGTTCGGCCCCTTGAATGAAGGTAAAAGCCTACGTCTAGTTGTGATGGAATTGATGGGTGTTTCGATGACTAGGGAGCAAATAAGCTTCGCCTATGTCTCGAGTTGTTGTCTCCCCTTCAACCACCGCCGAGTTGTCCCCTTATATACATGGGGACGCCCATCGGTTCACAGAGTCCCGATACCGGCTCATAGATGCGTCCGGTTCGGTCTCCACTATTCCTAACCTATAACACAAGTTACATACCGACGCCGGTTTATAGCTATAGGCCTTAAACCGATTATGGGCCTTTAGCCCTCATCTGCCCTCATGGGCTTTTATCACACTCAACTACTGATGAAGTTAACCCGGCTTGTCCTGGCCGGTTTACGCCCAGTAGTAATATCCCCAACATTAGGCCCCAAATTGATTTGAACAGGTTCATGTCAATCCTTAGCAAAAATCTTCATCTTCAACATCTTCTTGTATTTTGTTGAACCGCCATGATGTCATCTTCTCTGCTCGCGGTAGACTGATGTGACGTCACTGGTTATAAAGAACCTTATCCTGTTAACAAGCCTGCGACAATTAAGGCCGCAGCTTTGTTTCCAACCTCGCGGCTCCTTGATTCTCGCGCCTGACATATCCCTTTCTTTATAAATAGGACCGAAGGGTCATTTCCTTTCTCTTTCCCTCCGACCCCTTCTGCTTCATCTTCCTCGCGTCGCCCAGCTTCGGAGCTCCGCCGCCACCGTCGACCTCTGCATCAACCTTGGCCGCTGCATCAACCTGAGCACACCAGAGCATCGTGGCGACCTTCCGCTTCTTCCTCAGCTCCGGTAAATCTTCTTTCCTTTCCCCCGCAGACCTGTTCTAGGGTTTCCTCGTTCGTCGAAGTTCATCGAGACTCTGGCGCTGTTCTTCCTTTGTTTCTTCTTTAGCCCATGAATAAAACTTCAAACCTGATGTATTCTCCGTAATGGCTTATCTTCTGTTACCAAAGCAAACCTTTATGCGCATAAAACACTGATCTGGTCCCTTGTGAATTGCTTTGAGATCAACCTTTTAGGTCTAAATCCTTTTATTTTCCTATCTTACGGTAGATCCAAAATTTCACTGCGACCTTATGAAATCTGTTTTTACCTTCCTTAGTCATTCTTGCCTTAGATCTGTATCCTCTTTACCACATAGGCGGTTCACCTTTGAAAAAGCAATCTATCATATATCATTAGTCCCCTTGTTGAACCGCCGGGATGCTGCTGCTTCATAAACTCCGGTTTAGATAGATCTGCTTCCGGTTTAACATTGCACATATCAATGTACTTTGTAGATTTCATCATGGCCAAGCAAGTGTATGAGTGCAATTGGGTCCCTTCTCGCGTCACAGAGGATCAACTGGACGATTTAGTCCTGATTGGCACCTTAGGCAGCAAAGACACCGTCCATTGGAGGGCTCCTGGCAAAGAATGCCCCCCCACACCTCGAGAAGGAGAGGTTGTTGTTTTCGTAGACCACTTAGCCCGGGGTTTTAAACTGCCCGGTTCTAAATTCTACCGGGATGTTCTGGCTGATTTCCAACTCCATCCACAAGACACTGGCCCCAACTCTGTTACAAATATGTGCAACTTCCAAGTGCTCTGTGAGGTGTTCTTTCAAGAGGAGCCCACAGTGGAATTATTCAGAGATCTTTTCCATCTAAACCACCGTACTGAGTTTACTGATGGCTCTAATACGGAGTTGGGTGGCATGGCTATTCAAAAAAGGAAAGAGGTCACCTACCCTCACGCCAAGCTGCACAGTCACCCCAAGGAGTGGAATCAGACATGGTTCTACTGCAAAGACACCTCCCCTGCTGGTGAGAATCCCTTGCCTGGCTTTCGTCCGGAGCGGCTCAGCAATACCCATCCTTTTCCTCAACGATTGACTGCCCAGGAGAGAAGCAAATATGCTCCTCAGCTGTCAAAGCTCAGGGCCTTTATGGCCAACGGTTTAACAGGGGTTGACCTTGCTCGCTGTTGGATATCATGGAGCATACTGCCCCTTAGTCAGCGCTCCGGTTTGATGTGCGAATATACTGATAGTGTGGATGACCCACTGCGACATTCAAGACTCCAGCTTTCCGGTGAAGAAATCACAGAGGCTGTGCGTAAGATACTGAATGAACCGGAGCACATCTGCGCTAGAACCGGCCTGCTTCCCTTCTGTACCACCAACAAACCGCCAGCTGTAAGACTTTGATTTTTCTCTTTGCTGAATCTGTTATTGATATGTCTAGTCATTGTTTTTAATATCAGTGTCTGCATAACCAGGGCGATGATCCGTTTTGGAGCAAAAAGCTGCCGCAGGAGAAACCAGAGAAAACAGATAAACTGGAAAGAGCAACCCGGCAAAAAACTAAAGCTGTGAAGAAGACTGCCCACCGGAAAAGAACCACTGCATCTTCTAATCCGGCCCTTGATGACGAGGTGGATAATCCGGACTTTGAGGTAGAGCTTGACTCACTTGGTTTATTTTTCATGCATCTTATTGATGATGATATTTGTCAGGATGATGCCAAAGCCAGCCATGCGGATGTTGCAGAGGTAATTATTCTCTCTTCCGATTCAGAAACTTTGCCTTCACAAAAAATCCGTCAGGCAAACCGGAAAGTTAAATTTTCTCATCCTCTTGCTTATTTGGATCCTAAACTTCTTATGAAGACTCAACAACACGAAGCTCGCCGCACCACCCGGCACAGCGGCCAGGTAGTTACCTCCGCCGGTTTACCGAACAGTCCGGTTTGGAAACGTCATTCCGAGGTCTCTAATTCACTTGTCAGTGCTTGTCCTAAAGCGGGCTGCTTTCGTCAACCTCTTAATCCGTTTGACTCCGATTATCAGTTTATTTCCCACTCATCTTCTGGCGAGTCGTCAGCTACTCAGCTCCCACCGCTCAAAACGGTGCTTGGGTAAGCTATATTTATTGTGATGTTTGTAGTATATTGCCTTAGAACATATGCTGTATTTAATTTTGTTATTCTTCTCAGGGCCAAACCCAGGCCGAGCAAGAAGGCCCGCCTGGATAAAGCGGCCGAAGAAGATGTCATTCTTGAACCAGGCACCACACCCAATCTTGAAGCGGCTATTCCTGAGGATATTCCCAATGATCAACCGCAGCCAGATGATGATCTTACTACTGAGGAAATACCTACTAATACCTCAGGTCCTATCCATCAGCCCACAGGTTCCCTCCGGGTTGAAAGCTCCACCGGTCCCGCAAAACCTACTGACAAGCCCACAGCTCCAGTGCAAACCGGCGGTACCGATGATGATGAAATTGTCATTACTGGCACTGGCCATACTGAGCCAAGCAATCCTGTCGCTTTATCCAAACATTCTGCCAAGGAAGAATTAGCTGCTTTTGGCAAAGGCAAGTGGAATGCTGATCTGACGGCTTACGCTGCTCTGAACGCCCAAGATATCCATTCCGGCTATCTGAACCAGCTTTATACCAGCCATGACTATGAAGCCGGTCTCGTTAACATGATGAAGGATAAATATGAGGTAACTTCCATATGCTCCTTCCTACTTGCATGCTTTCATTCTTGCTGACTCTCCTAGCCCCTAAGGGCCGATTTGAAATATTCTTTCAAACCGGGACTTAATAATATGAATCTTGATGCTTTGAAATTTGCTGATGTAGTCCCCAAGGGCCGGTTCAACTTAGCGTAGTTAAACCGGTACTTTAAGTAATTGAAACTGCCGTATCAGAATACATATGATTAAATAGCCATTAGCCCCCAAGTGCCAAGTTGAATACTTGTATTGAACTTGGGACTTTGTAAATAATTAAAAGATGAAGATCGAATATGCATTAGCCCCCAAGTGCTAAGCGCATAACTTGTTATGTGGTTGGTACTTGAATCCTTCTACCGATTTGTTGAAACATATATCTGTATGCCTGCAGGCGGAGCTAAAGGCGAAAGAAATCCAAGTCATTGATCTGCGAGAAAACCTAAAAACCCAACAGGCTGAAACCTCCAAGGCAAAAGAGGAATTGGCCAGTGCCTTAAGCGCCATGGAACAACTTAAGGAGAACTTCAAGAAGAAACGGGCGGATTGGGCCACTGAAAAGTTCGCTTTGATCAAACGAGCAGAGGATGCCGAGGCTGCACTGAAACCAGTGACGGATGAACTGACCAGCATAAAGCAGCACATTCATGCCATGACCACTGCTATCTTTGGTAAGCCAGCTTGCCTTCTGAATTGGTTCTGCCTTCTTACAGAGTCGCCGATTTATTAACCTTTTATGGTATTTCAGGGACACGCATTGGTCACTTGGGGTCAGATGTGCGGAAGAAATTGAAAGACGCCTATACCTTGGTTGAACAATTGTATACTGGTGCCCAGCGGATCATCTGTACCGCGTCTCATAACAAATCGGCGCCCACTTTGATTCAAGATACTTTGATGAAACTGTCAGTGCTTCCTGCCCGGGTTAAAGAACTGAAGAAATCTGCTGCTTGAACCGGTGCAATCAATGCTTTAATCCGGGCAAAAGCCTGGGTGCCAGATTTTGATCCTATTGAAGCGGCTCAGGGTTATCCCAGTTTGAAGGAAGACGGGTCAGAATTTGGTGAAGCGGATCTGCGAGCCATAAACCGGGAGGTATGTCTGCTAGCTTGTCAACTGGCTGAGGAAGCAGATTTGTCTCATTATCAAGCCCAATATGACAGCCAGAACAAGCGAATAGCTGCACCAATCCATGAATCGGAAAACCTGATCCCTCCAATCCGTAAGCATACTTACGCTCCCGATATTGACCCGTCTTCGCTAATCCATGACGAAGCTGTTTTTCAAGCATTGATGGGAATTGACTGGACAACTGTGGATTTCCAGCCACTGGGTAGAGAAACGGAAGCTGAAGCGGCGCAGGATGACCCACAACCATCAGGCCAGGCTGGTGGCCAAGCTTAAACCGGAAGCCGGTTTTAAAATTGTCTCTCCTTTGTGAAAAACAATTATGTTATAATGGGCACCATGTTGCCTTGTAATAGGCTAGCTGATACCTTTGATGTTGATATGCCTTCGCGCATAACTTGTTCTTCCTGTGGTAATGAACTTTCCAAAATGCTTTCTGAAATAAGAAATTCGTTAAGTTCCACCGCGGTTGTACCGTCAGGCGGAATATGATGTTTGTATATATAAAGTCAAAACATCCAAAACAAAATTTTAAGTATATGATCAAAAAAAATTGAGATACATAATACCTGCCACCATTGAGTGTGAAGTTGGCTTGGCCAACCTTGAAGCGGAGCTTTTGCAAACCCACACTGTTGGAGGAAATAACAACTCCTGTATATGTATATGACACTGGTTACCATGTAAACCGTGCCGGGTTATAATGAACACCGTGTTACTCCATAAGAGGATGTTAACAACAAGGATCAAACCGGACAAATAGTCTCCGGATTGACGTGAACTGTGTTCCATCAATTGATTGGTTAAAAAACTTTGTCGGTTTAAAGAACACAATAAAAAGTAAAAAAAAACCCTTCAAAGAAAAGTATGAAGCAAAAGCAACGACAAAAACGTTTGCCAAAAAAGATTTATTTAAGCTGATCAAATGGCGTAACCATGGCCAAACATGACCAAGCTCCCGTTAGGTGTAACTATGGTTCTAGTTAGCCAGGTCCCCAAGTGATTCTTGTGGCATTTATGCCGACCAAATGGCGTGGTCATGGTTCGGGTTCGACCAAGCCCCCAAGTGATTCTGTGGCCTTAGGCCGATCAAGAGGCATGACTGGTTCAGACATGACCAAGTCCCCAAGTGATCTGGTGGCTTTCGCCTATCAAGAGGCATGGTATTGGTTCGGACACGACCAATCCTCCAAGTGATATAACACGATGCTTTTAGCAAAGCGAACTCAAGGGGTAAACCGGAGGCCGTTTTAGAGCAACTCCGTGTAACCTCACATGATGTAAAAGAACAGATACCCCGCTTTAGCTGAGGTTCCAGTTTATTATACTTAATCATAATATATACATTGTATGTACATAAGTATAGACAATGGCTCAGGTATAGTAAGGCCGAAGATGAGCTACATTCCACGGCCTGTTAGTCTCTTCCTCTGATGTACGTGAGTCCTTATGCTCTCGAATATCGATCAGATAGTATGACCCGTTGTGCAGATTCTTGCTGACCACGAAAGGCCCCTCCCAAGGTGGGGATAGCTTATGCATATCAGTCTGATCTTGGATGAGCCGAAGCACCAAATCTCCTTCCTGGAAGGCTCTGGTTCTGACTCGGCGACTGTGATAACGACGAAGATCCTGCTGGTAAATCGCCGACCGGGCGGCTGCAATGTCACGCTCTTCATCCAACCGGTCCAAAGCATCTTGCCGTGTTGTCTCATTGTTCGCTTCAACATAAGCCGTGACACGAGGTGAGTCATGACGGATATCGCTGGGGAGAACCGCCTCCGCTCCATAAACCATGAAGAATGGTGTGTATCCTATTGATCTGTTGGGTGTTGTATTGATGCTCCGTAACACAGATGGTATCTTCTACCCAACAACCTGGCGTTCTCTGCAAAGGAACCATGAGCCGGGGCTTGATGCCTCTCAAGATCTCTTGATTAGCTCTTTCTGCTTGACCATTGGACTGTGGATGTGCCATTGATGAAACGTCGAGCCGGATGTGCTCCCGTTCGCAGAACTCCTTCATAGCACCTTTGGATAAAATGGTACCATTATCTGTGATAATACTGTGCGGAAAGCCAAACCGGAAAATCACCTTTTTGATGAACTGAACCGTCGTGGCCGCATCACACTTGCTAACAGGTTCTGCCTCCACCCACTTTGTAAACTTGTCCACCGCCACCAGGAGGTGGGTCTTCTTATCTTTGGACCTTTTGAAAGGCCCAACCATATCCAGCCCCCAAGTCGCAAACGGCCAAGTAATTGGAATCATCCTCAATTCTTGAGCCGGTACATGAGCACGTCTTGAAAACCTTTGGCAACCATCACATCGTCTGACCAGATCCTTCGCATCAGCATGAGCAGTTAACCAATAGAAACCATGGCGAAACGCTTTAGCCACCAGAGACTTTGAACCGGCGTGGTGACCACAATCTCCTTCGTGGATCTCCCGCAAAATTTCACGGCCTTCTTCAGGAGACACGCAACGTTGAAAAGCTCTTGATACACTGCAATGATGTAACTCACCGTTGATGACAGCCATGGACTTGGATCGCCGGATTATCTGCCGGGCCAGAATCTCATCTTCTGGCAACTCGCCCCGGTTCTTGTACGCCAGATAAGGAAGCGTCCAATCCAGAATAACATGAAGAACTGCCACCAATTGAGCCTCCGGATCAGGAATGGCCAAATCCTCTTCACTAGGGATCTTCACCGACGGGTTGTGCAGCACATCCAGAAAAACATTGGGTGGGACCGGTTTGCGCTGAGAGCCCAGCCGGCTTAAAGCGTCCGCCGCTTCATTTTTTCGCCGGTCCACGTGGTCCACCTGATAGCCTCTGAAATAACCTGCAACAATATCCACCTCACGACGATATGCTGCCATGAGTGGGTCCTTGGAGTCCCAAGTTCCAGACACTTGCTGAGCCACAAGGTCCAAATCACTGAAGCACTTAACTCGACTTAGATTCATCTCCTTAGCCATCCGAAGACCATGGAGAAAGGCTTCATACTCAGTTGCATTGTTAGTACAAGGGAACATTAAACGGAGAACATAACAAAACTTATCACCTCGTGGGGAAGTTAATACGACTCCAGCCCCCGAGCCTTCCAACTGCCTGGATCCGTCAAAATGGATGGTCCAATACGTATGATCCGGCTTTTCTTCAGGTGCTTGCATTTCCGTCCAATCATTGATGAAATCAACAAGTGCTTGAGACTTAATCGCTGTCCGAGGCACATATTTCAAACCGTACGGCCCCAGCTCTATAGCCCACTTTGCAATCCGGCCAGTTGCTTCCCGGTTCTGGATGATATCTCCCAAAGGAGCAGAACTGACCACCATAATTGGGTGTCCTTGGAAGTATTGCTTAAGCTTCCGGCTTGCCATAAAAACTCCGTACACCAACTTCTGCCAATGCGGATACCTTTGC